>NW_025110006.1:322806-341355 GCF_011392965.1 Frieseomelitta varia | reverse complement strand
TATATATATATATATATATATATATATATAATATAACATACATAATAATATATACTTAAAATTAATGCATATATTAACACTAAAAATTGAATGTATACATAAAATACTCGCAGATCTGACGGAGACGAAGTAAATGTCACGCGAGAAAATACCGTGCGAGAATTTGAGTTTTCGAAAAAAGGAAGAAAAAAAAGAAAACAAGAAAAAATCTAATTATTTGTGCACGCGCAACGTCGCACGATGGAGATTATATTGAATTTTCTCGCCGGAGAGAGAGAGAGAGAGAGAAAGAGAGAGAGAGAGAGAGAGAGAGAGAGAGAGAGAGAGAGAGAAAGAGAGAGGTCAGTTTAACGGGAGGCGAAAGCAACGTGTGCAAACAAATTAAAGTCGCGGGTACACGCGATAAACAACGTTTGTTTCGTGCAGCGAGAAACGCCACAGGAAAAAAAAAAGGAAAGAAAAGATGGAAAAAAAAGAAGAAATTCCTGCCGTCCTGCACGACAAAATTTATCGCGATACAATTCGCGCGGAGGCGAGAGAAGAGAAGAGAAGAGGAAGCGAGCGAATGCATTCTCCAAGCCTGTCGGAAATCCGCCCTGGAATTGGATATTTTTAAACGTTCGTCCTTTGAATATTAAACACGACAGTTCGCAAGTGCGGCACCAACTTTGTTTCCGCGATGCCCGAGATTTTTTAACGCCGCCACGTGGCACGTTGAAAACGTGTTTCCCATGGCGAAACAAAACACTTTTATCGATAAACGGGGGAAAACAAAAGGGAATTATCGTGGCAAGCGATGATAAAGCGCCGTAGTAACGTAGTAAAGTTTCGTGGTTTTTGTCGGAGAAAGATTTCGATTCGCCAGATTTTTAAAATTTCATGAGAAAAATTTTAAACACTTTTTTTTTTTTTATGGATATCGGAGAAATGGGGGGTTAAGGTTAAGTTAAGTAGAAACGATGGGTCTACGGTTTGTTTGGAAATAGTGGAAGATACTTCGCGTATCTTCTCGTATTCTTTGCAACAGTCGTACTTTGAAGTCTTTCTTGCAACTGCACCGAAGTCCGCAGTCATCTACAGTCACTCTCCGGTAAGTCTATATATACGGAGTGTCTTTTTACTCGTGGGGGCAAAGTTGTTCCGGAAAAAGTAGTAACACCTTGTGCGTCTATCTTATTTTGTAAATAAATATACATGTGAATAATTTACAAATGAATAAATATGTATGTATTTATAAATTATTCACTTACATATGATAAAAATAAAAATATACATTTGTATTTATTATTTACATATAAATATATATAAATAAATAAATATGTATTTATTGCATATATATAAAAATATATAAATAAATATGTATTTATTGCGTATATATAAAAATATATAAATAAATATGTATTTATTGCGTATACATAAATATATATAAATAAATATGTATTTATTGCATATGTATAAATATATATAAATAAATATATATATTTATTGCATATATATATAAATAATAAATGCAAATAAATATAAATATACATAAATAATAAATACAAATAAATATAAATATACATAAATAATAAATGCAAATAAATATAAAGATACATAAATAATAAATACAAATAAATATACATAAATATATATAAATAAATATGTATTTATTGCATGTGTATAAATATATATATTTATTGCATATATATGTAAATAATAAATGCAAATAAATATAAATATACATAAATAATAAATACAAATAAATATAAATATACATAAATAATAAATGCAAATAAATATAAATATACATAAATAATAAACACAAATAAATATAAATATACATAAATAATAAATACAAATAAATATAAAAATACATAAATAATAAATACAAATAAATATAAATATACATAAATAATAAATACATATAAATATATATAAATAAATAAATATGTATTTGTATTTATTATTTACATATAAATATATATATATATCATATATAAATATATATGAATATATATGTTTATCATATATAATAATATATATTTATATCATATATAAATTGTAGAAATTCGAACAATTTTAACAAAGTTCTCTAAAATGGTGAAAAGAAGAAAAGAATCGGACACAGCGAATTTTAAGAGGCGGCTTCAGTCTTCAAAATCGTAGTGAAGCTAGATGAAGCTAAAAAAATTTTTTTAACGTTTTCTACGCGCGTTCAAATTTTTACAATTTCACAAGGGAGGAAAGTGTCCTCACTTTTCCACCGAGTAGGCGATGCAGGGTCTTCGAAAGTAACGAACGCACGATTATTAAAGTAGAGGCTTCGCGCTTTAAAACGGGACCAAGTGGATCGTTGCACGATCTCTTCTTTACGAAATTATATGTCGTTTAAATGACAATTTGAATCGTCATTAAACTGTCATGAAGCTTAAATAACAATCACTCACTGTCATTGGTACAAATTGTGCTCTTCGCTGTGCTTGTCTATAAGATACATTACTTACATAAATAAGTATTTTATTTCTGTTTTAATTTTTTTTTTTTTTTGTTCTTCTTTTAATACTTCAACGCCGAAACTTATAACTGAATCGTCGTAGCATTCTGATTTTCGTGTGGTAAAATTACCAAAAGCGTACGAGAGGACTCGATTCGTCCAAATTCTTGAATTCGTTGCTCGTAAATACTGACTCTGATTCTGAGTTGAAATTTTGTTTTCGCGTGGACCAGGCCGAAGATTGAAAAGCTGCTAATCTGTACTTTTGATTTATTTTCGCACGTGTAGCAGTAGGAAATTAGCCAAGTAGGTGTACTCAAACGAGGATTTCTCGACTGTGAAACGCGCCTCCGTCGTAGCTTTGTTATTCTCGACTGTTCGTCTTATCCCCTTCCCTAAACGCAATTACACAAACCAAAATTGAATAAACGTTGTGAACGTTATCCCTCGTATAGTAAACTACGTAGCAAATTAGGCGGTGGATTTTCATCTTGTTTCGTGCCGTAGAGAATCTTTCTGGCTTCACCAGCCAGAGTTGTCTATCTCAGCTGACGATCCCGCACGACTTTCGAAACTACGATCTGGCGGTTGCAAAGTTTAATTAAATTAAACTTTAATCTTCGTGATAAATATCCGCGGCGAATTGAGTTTTTGGTAGTGAAAAACGACAACTTTGGTGGCTGAGTGGTAATTAGTATTAGATTCAGAAATGTAACTAATGTAACTATTATTAATTTATAAGTATAAACGTTGTATATGTTATAAATTAACTTTCACTTACGTATTTACATTTTTTAATTAAATATTATTTTCTTATACTTATTTAATATCTTGTTATATATATATATATATATATATATATATATAATTTAATTAATTAATTTATATATATTATATATATGATATAATAATTATTAATTTATATATATTAATTTATATATATATATAATAAATTAATTTTATATTGTTATTTACATAAATAATAATATAAAATTAATTACACAACATAAATAATATTTATATTTGTGAATTGATACATATCATAGTTTTCTCTGTCTATGAAGATGAAAGTATTCGCAAGCTCGATGAAAAATCATCGATATTTGAAATCGTTTTAAAACGCAATTTAGTTAGCCTCGTTTTAAAGCGTGAAATTCCTACTTTATCAGCCTCGAGTTCTCTTTTTTCCAAAGATGTTTTTTGCATCATGCAGTCGATAGAAGAGCAAGCATAAATTTAGCCCCAAATTTTTTTAAACACCCTGTATATACAGAGATGTATAAAACCACGTTTTCAATTGCGTTTAAACGCTCTACTTTACCGACCACGAGTTCCTTTCTTCCAAAATTGTCGAGAATTGTGAAAAATAACAATTGAGAAAATTTTCCCCCACGATTAGATTTCGAAAGTTGATTGTTTTCTAGAACATTCTAGTCACTGGAATATTCTACACAGGAAACACAATTTTCGGAAAGATCGATGTTTTTTTTTTTTTTTTTTTTGATTTTTGCGAAAGGTGCACGACCTTTTAATCGCAACCAGCAATTTAACTTTATTATCGGCAATTTTCGCGAGTACCGTACCACTTCAAAACTGACGACTCTGTTGAAGTGACGTGATGAACATTTGATGAACATTTAGATAAATCGATATATCGTGTTCGTATCGTACACGGTGTATAGACACAACGGTGTATATCCTGTACAGTGAATTAGTTAGGCGTGTTAGCTTCTCTGTTCGATCTTATTTTTAAATTATTTATTTTCTCAAAATTATTTTTGATATATTCATTTTCTTATTTTTCAATTACTTTTTCTCATTTTTAATTATTTAATCTTACTTTCATGTTCCATTTTATTCAATCCTATCTTTGTGTCCCTTATTCTTATTTTTAATTCGTCGACAGCGACAGATAAAGTAACATTTTAGACAGATTTCTAACTTAGCGGCTTCTCCCAATTTTGCCCATTTCGCTTATAATTTTTTTAACAAAAAAAAAAAAAAAAAAAATAATAATAACAAGAATTACTGTACAACTTCTTAGAATTGACTTCTCTCCCAAATTGATTTCTCTTTTTCCAAGCAAGATGAAATGGATGTCTCATTAGAGAAACAATAGCGAAATAGTCAAAATTGCAAAAAGTCGGTAAACTAGAAATTTGCTAAATGTTGCTTTTTTTTAAATTGTAACTAACGAGAATTTAATTCTCGCTTCGTCTCTGTTTATCGCCGCGATAAAAATATATTTCCACCGTATCGGCAGCCGAATAATCAAAAAGGGGATAAAGTTCCAGACTTTGTTTGCCACGGCGCGACCGCAAATATTTCACGACGGGAATTTATTTCAATCGTTTTTAATACGATATCCTTCGATTCTCTGTGAAACAATAGCGCGACAACGTGATCGATAATTTCTCCGTTTCGTGTTCTCTTCTGTACTTTCTCTCTCTCTCTCTTTTCTTTTTTTTTTTTAATTTCAGTTCCGAACATTGTTATCTACATATCGTATCGGGGACAAAACGGAGAAACACGCAGCGTAATATCTCGCGATAATATTTTCACTCGTGTTCGAACGAATTTTCTGAACTGATTCGTCCACTATAAAACATAAACACAAAATTATAGATAATATAATATGTTACTTTCATTATATTAATATATTACTTCAATATAATATATATTGTTACTTTCATTTCTCTATAATATAAAATATTATACATATTATATATATTATAATATAAAATATAAATATTATATATATAATATATATATATATATATATAAAATATTTTATATTATAGAGAAATGAAAGTAATAAGAACAAGAGGATGATAAGACTAAGAAAATACATAAACTTTCATTAGTTATGTATATTTTACGAGAGATCATTCGAGCCTTTAAAAACATACGTTTGCAAGTCCTTTTGTAGCAACTTATTACACAAACTATGGTCATTTCTTCATACATTATTATATGTTGCGTATTTTCCGTATTTTCCGTATCAGATTGGCAGATTGAGCTTATTTTATTTTATTCCCAGACAAAACGGTTTCGTGCAATATTTTATATTCTTACGAAAATTAAGTTCGAAAATATTGAATCTGGATGGAAGATAATGTCACCTGTTAAGCCCCAAAATTCAACGACATATCTCTGTTGAACATTTTATATATTTTATACATTTTCAAAGCAACCGTTGAATTATATTATATGTTATTTATATTTTACATATTTGCCACATTTTGCCACATATTGTATACCAGGTGTTCCAAATTCAAGTGTCGAAAGAAAGAACTTCGGGAGCACATAGCGGCCCGATAAACTAGGAAAAGTTTTTTTAGTTTCGATTTTCTCCACTCTAAAAAAAAGAAACGGACAAATCTCTGAAGAACTTCCCTTTTCCTCCGTTCATCGATCCTCCGCGCGTTCCCGAAGTTTCGACATTTAAATTCGGGACACCGAATGTGCAAACAGGAACAATAACGTTCTCAGAGAACCAACCCCCGTGAAAGTCCATCTTATTCTTCCATCACCTGTATTGCTTCGGGAATATCACGTCGAAACTTCATGAAATCGGAAAGCAGCAAATGCTTCCTATCGTCCGCGGCTTGGAAACGAACGTATTTAATTTCGAGCACACTTATTTCGCCCCGAAATTTCTAATTCCAACGAGTTGCTCCCCGCGAGGGTGGTTGGTATCAATCCGTCGAGACAGTTGTCCAGAAAAAAAAAATAAATAAATAAAATACCTCGCCCCTTCTGCTCTTTTCACGGCTGTTCGAGTGGAACATCAATTGTTTCTCGAAAACAATCAATTGTTTTCTCCATTTATGAAAGATGAAATTGCGTGTTTCTCGATTGTGTGTGTGCGTTTGATATCAATCGGTCTCTCTGTTCTCGTGTGTGTGGAAATTGCTCGTGTTCTCTAATTTCTCTCTTTCTCTCTTTCTGTTTCTGTCTGTCTGTCTGTCTGTCTTGTCTCTGCAAGAAGGAAAAAGTCTGAGGGAAAAGAAAACGCGACTTTCGTTTTTTTTTTTTTTTTTTCTTTTTTCTCGTCTCCCTTTTTACTCGCTGACCGCGTGTAAGTAAAAGTTGGTCTTGCCAGCGCGCGTAGCTGTAATGGATCGATAGCGGTGAATACAGTGGCCGGACGGGACTGAATATAGATACGCGGAAGAGGTACAAGGTGAGGCATAATCATTTGTCGTTCTCCACGATGCTTGGGCCAAGCACCAAGGGCCCAAGTTGCTTTTATCATTCGCGACTCGCAATTGGTCTGGCTCCAGCGCTCCGGCAACAACAAACCGTGAGAAATTCGACACCTATTCTGTCTAGATTGAAATATCGTAGTTTCTTTTTTCTTTTAAATAATCTTCTCGCGGTTAATAGTCCTCGAGTAGCTCGTCGTTGACTTGTACAGTCGCACACGATGAAAAATCATCGAATACAAGCCACGTGAATTGAATTACATGTGTGATACAAATGGAACACAAACATACGAAAATAAATTGCGTATATACACACTTACGCTCAAAAAAGGATCTTAGGCTTTTATTTTTAATATTTAGTACTATTATTTTAATATTTAATATTTAGTACTGTTATTTTAATATTTAATATTTAGTACTGTTATTTTTTTTAATATTTAATATTTAGTACTGTTATTTTTATATTTAATATTACTTATTTTTTTACTTATTTTAGTAGTTATTTTAATATTTAATGCTATTTAATATTTAATATTACTTATTTTTTTAATATTTTAGTACTTATTTTAATATTTATTGCAATTTAATATTTAATATTTTTAATTTTAATATCTAACATACTTATCGTGAATTATATATATATATATTTTTATAATAAAATAAAATATAAAATAATAATAAAAATAAAAAAATAAAATAAAAATATAAAATAATAAAATAATAATAAAAAATATAAAATAATAATAAAAATAAAAAAATAAAATAAAATATAAAATAATAAAAATAAAAGAATAAAAAATATAAAATAATAATAAAAATAAAAGAATAAAAAATATAAAATAATAATAATAATAAAAGAATAAAATAAAATACAAAATAATAATAAAAATAAAAAAATAAAATAAAATATAAAATAAAGGTATAAAATAAAATATATATAAAATAAAGGTATAAAATAAAATATATATAAAATAAAGATATAAAATAAAATATATATAAAATAAAGGTGTCACAAATAGCCAGTTTATTCAAAGGAGGATTGTTATCTCTTTCGAAAGTGCAGCACGCGTCCCAAAATCTCGCGGGGGACACGTGTGTGTCACATCAGGCGCACAACACTTTTCCAATTCGACGTGTCGCTCTAATCGCCAAGAAGGTTTTCCCCACCCCGGCGTTTGAAATTTCCACGACCGTATGCACGCACTATACGTCGCATGTTTACCCAATAAACAACCTTGCAACGCAAGAGATAAAGCAGTTCTTCCTCTGCCTCACCATCCATCCATCGCCTTCCCATTGAAGAAAAAGGTCAAGGTGGTAGGTATAAATAATTATAAAAATAATTTATTGCTGGCTACCTGTCTCAACGGAACACGTGCACGAAGCGAACGTTGGGTGAAAAGGGCGAGGGAGATACCAGCCGTGTATTATTGTATGTGTCTGTGCTGAACGACGTCAACAATCCAACAATTTAATCACATTATCGCCACGATACGTCCCACCCGTTTTGCGAAAAGTCCTCTCTAAATCCTCGCTTTCTACCTACTCTCGACGTGTTCGAAATTTAGCCGGCTATCTAACAGATTTATCGCCACCCTCGAATTATCATGACGTATCGCGATGAATATGAAAAATCGTTAGTCCAGATCGTTATCATCGACGCTTGTTTCCCTTTTTTTCTTTTTTTTCCAGGGAAAACGTTCACTTCGCGAGTCGAGTTCTTTCCTCGAATCAATCCTTGCTTCTCAATTCAGCGAGAGTCGTTTAAAGTTATTCAAATAATCTTTGCTTGTTTATCTTTGCACGATGTTGCAACCGCGAATCGACTCGAGTTGCGCCGTTTTCCTTTAGCCTCTTTTGCGCTGGAGAACTGTTTGTTCCAAAATTGTAATAGTTTCTCAGTTTTTAAGTGTATTTAAATAAAACAGAATAGGCGAAACAAATAATAAATATTTGTTACTTCATTCAATCATTTCTATCCAGTGTCATATGATATCGGTGAGTTCGAAAAGAAAGCGACGAATTATATTGTATACGGCTCGGTCGCTCGTTACGGTCCGCAATCAGTTGCCAGCGCAAGTGGTTAATAAAGTCGTGGAAGAAAAGTTTGTCCATGGCTATCATAGGTGAATTCCACGCCTTTGATTTGATGGACGTTAGATCCAACGAATCTCAAGATTTCAAGGTCAGAAATTGTTTTTCTTTTTTTTTTTCTGTTGCATTTTTACTCGTCACGAAGGCAAAACTTTTCCACGGAATCACAGATCGCAACCTAATAATAGTTCTATCGAAGAATGACGAAAAAGTTACACTGCGGACGCGTGCGTTCTAACAGCGACTTTATGGTTCTAGACGCGCGGATGTAACGCTTATATTTCGAATAATGTTAATAGTTGGTCTTGTTATTTTTAGTTTAATTATTTGAACTCATACCGATGTTACAAAACCGCGATAAATCAAATGTTAGTGAAATCAAACGCAGAACTATAAAGTCGCTGTTAGGACGCACGCGTTCACAACGTTAAATTATTAAGGAACTTTAATCGCCATTTTTCAAGAGAACTATCGTGTCGCGACGTATGGTTACTTGGAGAAACTTTTTTGACAATTTTCGAAAAAAAAAAGTATTCTCGCATTTCCACTCTTGCTGCATGATGTAACGTTTAAAGTCCGATAAAATGATGAAAAAAAAATTGTACAGCAAAAGAGGAGAGACTCCATTCTTCAAGATCATGGCAGATTTGGCAATGAAAAAAAAATTTTTAAACGTTTTCAGGGACGTTCGAATTTTGACAATTTTCGAGAACAGAAATATCCTTAGTTTACTTCGAAGATGCAAAAAAAAAAAAAAAATTTATTTCCATCGATTCTCGAAGACATAAAGCTAAAGACAAAGCGCATAGAGAAAGTGCTAGGCCACTCCTTCCTTGGAAAAAATAAAGTGAACGCCTATTCGTCCTCATTAATTGAAGAATCGCCGAGTGAATAGGTATAACACCAACACTCTAATTAAGAACAGATAATTTTAGGTGGCAGTGTTGGCGTGTAACGTATCCGAAGAAGGTGTGCACGTGTATGTGGTCGCGCGTAAATGCCACGCATCTTTCCCGACCTACCTCTTCCAACAATGCATATTATCTTTACTCGCGCGACTTCACCGCGAGAATATCTTCGATAGAACACTGTTTCCAATTACTCGAACTCGACTTTGAAATCTCTATCGAGGGATTATTAGACAGAACTTTCATTCAATTTTTATATTATATTATAATTATAATTATAATTATTTTTATATTACAATTATAATTATAATTATTTTTATATTATAATTATAATTTTTATATTACATTATAATTATAATTATTTTTATATCATAATTTTTATATTACATTATAATTATAATTATTTTTATATTATAATTTTTATATTACATTATAATTATAATTATAATTTTTATATTACATTATAATTATAATTATAATTTTTATATTATATTATAATTTATTATATTATTATAATATAATATAATATATAATATTATATTATTATAGATGATACTCGATATAAATAACAATTTTGTACAAATAAATGTAAAACAAATTATAATATTATATATATAATAATACGAATATATACGAAATATATACATACAATAATATATTATATTACAAATATAATAATATAATACTGTACATATAATAATACGAATATAACAATGTAATATTATACATCTTTTGTCCTTATAAATGTATCAAAAATACGTAAATATGTATTATATATTGTGTAGAAATATATTATAAATATGTATATATATATATATATATATACATATAACATGTTATAAATTTATATATTTATTTACACGATAAAAATTTAAAAATTAATTTGAAAATGTGTCACGATGATAATAGTCAAAATAAATTAATTATTACACAATGCTGTAATTATTTACGCTATTTGAAATTTTATTGTAAAACGACGTAAAAATTGTAATATAAAAATTGTAATATAAAAAAAAAAAAGAAAATACACTTTCACTGCATTCTCGCTGCAACACGATACTCTACAAAATTTAAACATCCCAATTCCTGTTCTATTCTCTTCCAAAAATTAAACATCAATCTTCCGGCGCGGCAGCCAATACGCAATATATCAAAAAATGCTATTAATAAATTTCCCCTGCCGTTGCAAAGTCCAAATGCGTTCGCGAGTCGTTGTAACAACGGTCACGAGGACTATCGCGTAATTACAAGAGACCGAAAAGAGAAAAAGAAAAAGAAAGAGAAAGAGAAAGAGAAGAAAAGGGAGAAAAGAAAGGAAAGAAAAGTTGCAACTCCCAATGGGGACAAGAGCGGAAAATACGCAAGGTCTGGATAGGTGGGAAGAGCGAGGCGCGAAACAGTGCCAAGACGGTTTGAATCCATAGACTCGGTGGAGTGGATTGTGCAACCAGCGATCGCGCGATATACGTATATATCCTCACTTGGCTCGTTACCATCCTTTCGTTCCCTGGCTCATTTGAAATGCGCGACGGAGAGGGAGAGAGAGAGAGAGAGGGGGGGGGGACGCGGCCTCTCGAAGAGGCTCTCGCGTTAATTAACAATCGCCGTTTCGCCGCGGGCCGCGGTCCACGCATATTTTTAATCGTCTTGAAAAATCCGGCCGCGCGCGGATGTTTATGCAAATTCGCTCACACTCACAGCTTGCTCACGCGGGGAATTTATACAACATTTCGCCCCATATTAAACCATCGCGACTTCTACGCTCTTCAGGCTCTTTGCCTCTTTGAAATTACAATTGTACCGGTAACGATGGAAAATTATCAACGATTTAAAATGATTACAATTGTACCGATAACGATGGAAAATTGTCGACGATTTAAAATGATTTAAACGTAAAATCGAAGAGAAACGATGGTGCAACGATTTACTTGGAAATGTAAGTTTGAGAAGCATGAAGAGGCATCCGCTTTGAACGTTGTGAGTTCGTTTCTTTCAGAGATGATTTTAACGTGGTGTTCGAGCACTTTCCTGGTCGCTAGCGCTACCCCCTCCACTGTTGATTTTCCTACTAACAATAAGCAGGTGGAGGGGATCGATGCAGTGGAGGGGGTAGCGCTAGTGACCAGGAGAGTGGGGGCAAGGGTCCGCAGGCCGCCAATTAGCCGACTCTAGTGTAGAAAATAGGAAAATGAAGATACTTTTTTACTGTTCGAAAATTGTCGAACTTCAGACACCTGTGAAAACGTTGAAAAATATTTTTCGTAGCTAGGTCCGCCATCATTTCGATGAAGATCGATGTCTCCATTTTTCATCGTTTAATCAAACATGGAATATTTCGGTTAAATGACGAAAATCTCAAGAAAATTTCAAACATTTCGTCGTTTAATTTTAATGTTCACTGTTGAATAAAAAGACGAAAGATTTTTTTCGTGAACAGATCTACAACGATCCTTTAAAATCCCTGCTGCGTGATTTTTTTTCTTCGTCGTTTTATCACGCGTCAAGTATTAGGATCAAAAACCGACAAAAATTCAAGAAATGCGAACATTCTGTCATTTAAAGCCAAATGTTCGGAATTCGGGGAAATTGTGAAAAAAAAATCGCATAGCGAGTTTTTAACAGATCGTTGCAAAGAGGTCAGGAGAAATTTTAATTTATCACGTGTACAAAAAAAGACGCACCACCCGTGAACCGTTGCGATTAAAAATAATCCTCGTTGCTACGTTTGAAAGACGAAATTTACTTATTTACCGAGTTGAAGCTAACAAAACGCGCGATTTACCAGCGGTCTACTTATTATGCGAACGCGGAGGCCTGCTGACGAATTAGCTCGCGTAACTAATGTCAGAGATTGAATGTATTAAACAATAAAAACTTACGAGGTGACTCGTACGAGGAACATTCGAGATCCAGTATCTCGACGTGATAATATATACATATATATTTCTTCTCTCTATCCAAATTTGAATGCCGACGTGTGGTCGATATTTAAATGTTTCGTTTCTGTCTCAAATTTGCTTGTCTGCCCAAGTAAACACGCTTGTTAAATGTGTGTGTGCATATATGTTTAATTCTATTTCTAATCTTGGATAACAGGTTAGTTTTAATTTTAATTTTAGCTTTAGTTTTAATTTTAACTTCTATTAAATTTAGTTTTAATTTTAACTCATTAATAATATAATTATATATATATATATATCATATACATAATAATACATAACAATACATTAATTAGTTAAATATATATTAATAATATATATTTATAATTACTAATTATTGATATATACATATATGTAGTTAATAATTAGTAATTATAGATATATTTATTTATTAATATATATTTAACTAATTAATAATATATATTATTATGTATATGATAATATATATATATATATATATATATATATATAATTATATTATTAATTAGCTAAAATTAAGATTAAATAAAATTTAATAAAAATTAAAATTAAAGTTAAAAATTAAAAATTAAAATTAAAAATTAAAAATTAAAATTAAAATTAAGACAAGCCTGTTATTCAAGATTCGAAATAAAGTTCAAACCACGAAGCTACGAATTAAATAATAAAAGATGCCAGTGTCTGACGTCAGGAAGACGACGACTGAGCGACGTTTTGCTTCTTCAATTTCGAGATTTCGCGCAAAAGAAATGCAATTAGGCTAGCCACGGTAAACGAAGATTGTCTCCGGGTCTATAAATAACGATTTATCGCGATCGCAGTGTCTTTCGAGTGTCTAGACCCGCATCTAAAAGAGGAATCACGCTGCTCTAAGAAGGGAGAGAATACTTAATAAATTTGGATCTCATTGTGTGCTAATTTCGCCGGGTCGAGTATGGATGGCCGACGTGAAAAATATTTCACAGTCCGATCGTTCCGTTCTGTCGGCAAATTTTTCTTCCCTTTTTCTTTTTCCTTTTTTTTTTTTCTGCACATTGCTCGCACGTTGTTCCTGACTCTCTCTTTCCCCTAAAACATTTTCTTTCTTCCGACAAAGTTACATCAGCCCAAAATTTATCGACAATCCTTCATCGTCCAGAACTCTAATTTACAGTTATCCTGTTCGCTGTAAACTGGCTCTCCCGACAAATTAAAAAATAAAAATTGCAAGGAACGAAAAGTTGCCGCGTTCGTCTTGCTGAAAGCCATTTAATCTGGAAAGTTCGCGAAGAGAATACACCGGAGAGCGAACTCCGTTTAAGAATACGTGTGCACCCTTAAATTAGAATTTTCAAGAACGGATTCATTAAAGCGAACACCGCTCTCAACTCATTTCTTTCCTTTTTTTTTTTTTTTTTTAAGCTTTCGCGAATACACGACGTTTCGATATTAATTTCGGTATGCAGCACGTACGTATTAATTAGATGCACACACCAGAGTATTCGGCATTATTCGAATAAAATTTTGTTCGAGTAACATTTGACGAATAAATTCATCGAATAAAATTTCATTCGTATACGATCGTCATATTCGTGAATAACTAAAACAATTTTTCCTCGAATCGAAAATCGTTATTCGTTATTTACGAATAAATTATTCGTTGCTCGAATAAAATATGCCCAACTCTGGCACACACATTAACAAACGCACGCATACCGCTACTCGAACGCGTAGCAGAATCTAATAACTCTTTCCCCGATATATCGAAATTTCTAGAATTCCCTCTGGATTATCTCGCAAATATTACACACACGCTTCGTACGTTCTATTTCACTATTTTTATTATGAAAAAAAAAATAGCGTTGGTATATCGCGTCGTTTGAAGATAATCCGGTCGAAAATGAAAGTCGAAGAATGTTCCCTCGTGAGTGGATTCAGATTCTACGAAACGATATCGACAATCTGCTGGTCGAAAGCCATAACAGAGAGACACGGTGTGTCACTTATCGACAATTGCAATGGCAATCAGCCAGTGGTTTAAAAAATCGCTAGGCTGTGCCTAACGAGCGATCGATTACTTCCTCGATGTGTTTATTACCATCTCCTTGAATTTATTATTACGAGAGAAAAATATGGCGAGAGATATTTAAAATTTTCTTTTTCAACTTCGCTTATTTAGTTTTCAAAGTTGTGTAACATTCGTTGCAATTTTCAGAATTCAACATGCCGGTGATTAATTTCTTTGTTAGATTATCAGATTATTGCTGAAATTTTGGATGTTTAACGAAATTCTTCGATATGTTCGAAACTGCAGAGGAAAGAAAATATGACGAGGGAAATTTAATATTTCTCTTTTAAGTTAAAGAAAACAGTTTCAAATTTTTCTATTTAGTCTGTGTAACGTTCGTTGCAATTTCCAAAAATCAATTTGGTCGGTAATTAATTTTTTTTATTACATTATTAGATTGCCAGATCTAATTTTGGACCGCCAAAATTTAATTTAACTTAATTTAATCGAGTTTGATATGCTCGTTCTTTCGAAACTGCGGGAGAAAAATATAATTAGGGAGAGTCAAGATTTTTCTTTAAACCGAGAAAATAATTTTAAACTATCCCACTTACGATTAGTTCACGTAACGTTCGTTGCAATTTTCAAAATTCAATAAAACCTTTCCGAAATCTTGGATATTTAACTACTCGCGCTGGCAAACTGATTGCGGACCATAACGAGTGACCGAACCGTATACAATAAATTGTCGCTTTCCTTTCCTTTTGAACGAGTCAGTATGACATCACTGGATAGAAATTATTGAGAAGTAGTAAACTGATTATTCGTCTTGCCCGGGTTATACTTAAACATACTTAAAATTGAGGAAATATTGCAATTTTGGGATAAAAAATTCTCGACGTGCGTGGCAAGAGGTTAATTTTGTTTTGGACGGAAATTGATAGATTCCCTTGCGAAAATCTGCTTTCGTAATTGGTATAATTTATTAATTATTTTCGAAATTGGTGTAATTTATTAATTATTTTCGAAAAAGCTATAATTGAAAGAACTCTGGCGGGAAAATTGTTTCACGAAAACGAAAGTATCGATATCATTTTCCTTCATCGAATCAGCGTTCTAAAAATCGAGACTCGAAACTAAGTAAAGAAAAAAACAATTGTTGATAATTCAATTTTTCCTGCATCGATCGGCGTGTCTTCGACAGCACCAATTACTCGAGTAAATTCGATTTGTCGACTAGAACGAACGATTTAAGGCTTAATATTTCTTATTACCGTAACAGAATCAAAAATTTCGTTTCTCAGGCCAAAAATTCAGCGAAGTGAAACACGTGGTATTTCCTCTAATTATTCAACGTAATCTAAAGAACGCATCGACCGAATATGTCAGGGCCAAAACGCAGAAAATAGACACACACATAATCTAGAACAGACATTCTAGCACATAACAAATACGTACGTAGAGCCAACCATAATTAAGGTGGTGCACGTTGGAGAAACTGCGATAATGAAACAGCGACTGTCCAATTAAAAGGAATTTACGCGATATTTCCTTTTACCAATAAATATCGTGCAATTTCAATTTGCAATCGAAACGATTACAGGAATATCTGCTGCACGATTATTTACGAGTTGTTTGCGAAAAAATTAGAAAAAAAAAAAAAAACAAGATACAGAAATCTACGAATCCTGATATGATTTATGTACATATATCTCTGTCTCTACTTTTCTTTCGTTTCAATAAATTTTAATTTAACTGTCCGATCTCGATGATTAATCCTGACGATTTTTCAAATTGATTCTTCCATTGTTTTGATACGCGAGTTTCAGTTTTAATTTATTTTTGAATTTCATACGAATCATTTATAAATATATTTATTTTTATAAATAAATAAATATATATATTTATAAAAATAATATAATATAATATATATACATATTTTTTTTTTTATATTCAGAGATGGGAATGTAAATTTTCATACATCTCAATTTTTTACTAAATTTTTAACACATATATTTATATATTTATTTTTATAAATATATACATATTTATAAAATTAATATAATATAATATATACAAATATATTATATATATATATATAAATAATATAATATATATACATTTATAAATATATATATTTTTATATTCAGAGATGGGAATGCAAATTTTCATACATCTCAAATTTTTACTAAATTTTTAACACATTACATATTTATATATTTATTTTTATAAATATATAAATATTTATAAAAATAATATAATATAATATATATACATTTATAAATATATTTATTTTTGTAAATATATAAATATTTATAAAAATAATATAATATATAATATATATACATTTATATTTATTTTTGTAAATATATATGTATTTATAAAAATTATATTTACAATATTAAAATTATATATATATTTATAAAAATAATATAATATAATATATATACATTTATAAATATATATATTTTTATATTCAGAGATGGGAACGCAAATTTTCATACATCTCAATTTTTTACTAAATTTTCCACATATCTGCAAACGTAAAGTCAAAGAAAAATTTTCGCCAAGTTTTATAAACTCTATGATTCTACTTTCGAACGTCTTATATAATTCTATTTCGATTTTCGCACTCTCTCTCTCTAAAAANAAAAAAAAAAAAAAAAAAAAAAAAAAAAAGAAACATCCACTTTCGTCTACTTTGACTACGAACTTACGCTAGAAGTGTAAACTTCGACTAGAAAATTCAATTATAAATACAAATGAATAAAAATGAATCACCGGGTGAATGAAGAAAAATGCTGTATGTTTCAATCGTGGGAAACAATCGAATTCAATCGACACAGCGTTGATGTAAACTTATAACGCGCGTTACACGTTCAAGTATCTATGTAACGCTTCTGCATACAACAATTTACATGCTGAGGCTGCGCTTTATTATCCTCCTTTATATACACACACACACACATACACGCACGCATTCATATGTAGACGCTTTTTTCAAATCAATATTCATCAATGTTCCTGCACGTGGTTACCCAGTTAATTAAAACTAATCGTGAAATTACCGGTACACGAGCGAGCACGTATTAAAACGGGGAACGTTCGCTACAAATTTTTCACAAAGTATTTCAAGGAAATCGTAATTTGAACGAACAGCAACACGATTAATTCGTTCGTTCGGTAAATTTTATGCAAACTATCGGGTGAGTCAATGCGACGCACGATTACAATACAATGGCGAATTATACTTTCCGATTCGAAAAAAAAAAAAAAAAAAGAAATAAAATAAATAAATGGGAAACTCGCGCGCGCCATTTGCGCGTCCACGGGCAGATTTTCATCTGCGAACGCGCGGCAATTTAATAACGCGCGATAGATAACGATAACGATGGCGGGGAAATTTGATCGGGCGAACGACGATCTAGTTTCTATAGTAATTAAAATAATCGCGCGCGAAACATCGAGGCGAAAATATCTACAGAGTGGGCCAAAAGTCACTTCCTAGCTAAAATAATTTGTAATTTGTGATTTTCTTTATGTTTCGTAGTAAAGAAAAGAAAGTAGGTGAGACTTTTCGCCCACCCTATATATATATTTCGAATAAATAAAAGTCAGGGATAAAAGAGGCATTCGAAAGAGAAATTAATGAATCATGTCCTTTTTATAGATATATATAAATATATATAAAATATAATAATTTATATTTTGACGTTTTATTAAAAAAAAAAAAGGGAGAAATTTTTAGTCCACCCTATACATATTTCGAGTGAATAAAAAAAAGTCGAAACAGGGACAAAAATATTCGAAAGACGAAACTGAAGAGAAGTTACTGAATCATGTCCTTTATATATATATATAATATAATAATTTATATTTTGATGTTTTATTAAAAAAAAAAAAAAAAAAAAAGAAAAAAATTAAAAAAAAAAAAAAAAAAAAAAAAAAAAAAAAAAAA
>NW_025110006.1:300597-322796 GCF_011392965.1 Frieseomelitta varia | reverse complement strand
GTTTGAACTTAAATTTAATTAATAAAATTAGTATTTTTATATTTTTATGTTTTATTAAAAAAAAAAAAAAAAAAATAGGAAGAAATTTTTAGTCTATCCTATATATAATTCGAGTGAATAAAAAAAAGTCGAAACAGGGACCGAAATATTCGAAAAACGAAACTGAAGGGAAGTTAATGAATCATATCTTTTATATATATACAATAATTTATATTTTGATCCTTTATTAAAAAAAAAAAAAAATAGGAGGAAATTTTTGGTTCACCCTATACATATTTCGAGTAAATAAAAAAAGTCGAAACAGAGACAGAGGCATTCGAAAGACGAAACTGAAGAGAAGTTAATGAATCATGTCCTTTCCGCGTCGATTAAGTGTATCTCGAATATCACGAGCCAACCGGAAGTGATTATCGGAGCATGCAGTCGCGTTGACAAACGATCTGCACGATCGTCGAATCTTAAATGTAATTAACCCTTTGGATTCCAATATCGAGTTACACGATCGATTTGAAAGGGAAAGTCAATTGTAGTCCTCTGCAGACTGTGAATTTGAACTTTCAATTTCGATTCTCCGCACTGAAGATTGATAAATACAAATTGCAATGAATGGAAATTATATTGTACATTATAAATACAATATAATATGTAGAAATATATAGAGATTATATAATATTTGAAAATATTATGTACATATGTACATAATATATTATTTACTATATTATTTGTTATATTATATTTCATATATTATTTGTTATATACGAAATGTTGTATGACAGAGAAATAAATGAAAGTAAATGCAAATTTGAATTTTCAATGTCAATTCCTCGAACTGAAGATTGATAAGTACAAATTCTACTAAATAGTTAATCTAAATTATAGTGTTGTATAGATTGTATTATAAATACAATATATACAATACAAATATATACAAATTACGTAATAAATACAAATTTGAATTTTCAATTTCAATCCTTCAAGACTGACAAGTACAAACTGTATTCACAGTAAATGCAAATTACATTATAAATACAATTATACGGATCAGACTTTACGGCAGGCACGGTGCAACGTAGCTGTAATAAATAATATTTGCCAAAGACCGAGAGGAAAAGGGTTAATTACAGGGACTTCCGAGATGAACGACGAAAAAATTTGCTTGGCGCCGACGTTCAAAATGCGACAGCAGGTCGAGATGACATCGAGAAACGATACAATCAGACAAGAAGAAACGATTGATACGAAAGCTGTCAAAGTACGCGTGTATGTATGTATGTATGTATGTATGTATGTATATGAGAGAGAAAGAAAATTGCAAATAGAAAATACAGAGAAAAGTGTATCAACTCACCGAACTTGCCTCTCCGAAGCAGATCGTTCGGTACGCAGCGGGGGCCCGTGGCACCACCATGCTGTCCATTCAGCATGGCGAGATGTGTCAAAAACACGCACCGACGAGTCGTATCTTCTTTCTTGACGTTTAAACACGCGCGACACTCAACAAGCGTCTTTTCGCCGCCGTTCGGAAACGGAAAGATAAGAGAGCGACAATTCCGTAACATCTCGTTTCGTGTACACGCATCCGCGACAACAGCAGCATCATTCACACACCTGACACGACACGCACGTACACACAAACACACACACACCGTAGGAAAACTGTACACACATCACACACAGACAGACAAGCATACAATCGCAAAGCATACGTGACGTTACATGCATGTAGATTGGCAGGTTGTACAGGGACGAGCGTCGTGTACCCCATTTAAGGTGATGTGCGGTCGAGTTCGACTCGAGGGATCGTGAAATGAAAGAGACCGAAGTGTAACCTATCGCCTGCAACGATCGCTGGCTGCCCAGCTTATGTACTTTGGCGGCCCGACCGTCAGCGAGAGTGACGATTCCCACGAAAACCCGGTTTCCTGACACAAACCGACCGATTCGACGGAGAAACCTGATACAACGGCGAAACGTCATTCCGCCGTACTAACCTATGCGTCGTACGTCAACCGGTTGTCGCGATTACTCAACGAGTTCAAAACATTTCCGCGATACTGACTCGTGCAGATATCACGACGGCTGCCATATTGAAATCTCATTCCGTCGGCCACCGACAACGCACTCGCGAAAGACCGACGATCGTGCGAAAGTTTGCTGGACGCGAGTGGCTTGCAGTTCCTCTTTACCGACCGAGCCAATGGCGGCGAGTGAACAAGACTGGCGGCAAAAACGAAAAGAAAAAACGAAAGTAAAACGGATTCAAGGACAGACTCGTTGGAAAAAAATCTCGACGAAATTGTTCAGTGTGCGTATGAGTTAGATAAGATTGTATTCCATTAATTATCGGTTACGTTAATTATTGCAGCATTATTAATTGAAAGAATACGTTCATAATTCGATCGATAGTCGCGACCCCTTAAGGCATGATGCTTGAGGTATTTCGTTACGCAGTCAATGAATTACGCATGAAGTTTAAACATGCGCTTGTAATTAATGTAATTTTAATAGAATTGTTATTGCGTAATTAATAAAATCATTTGTTTTTAATGGTTGTTGTTACTTCCTAATATGATATTACAACTTTGATGACTACGTAAAGGGCCAGCTACGATTAAGTAATTGTAGACATAGTTTCACGCGATTGTTCGGGCTTTTAGATATTCTTTAACATATTTACATATTCATTAAAGTACTAGAATAAATTTATAGTTTGTTGTTTCATCACAAGATTAATATCTGTTGCTACATGTATTTTGTTTTATCTTTCTCTCGTAATATCAGTGAATAAAATTTATTGTTTATAAATTAAAATATTCGGAATATTAATTTTTTATTTATTCTCCGTCACTATTCCTGTCATATCATTAAAAATCATTAATAATCGGTAAGGGAACTTTCCTATTTGCATTAATCCAGAACTTACAAAACTTGTTCCCGTCTATGTTCCTATTTAATCTATGTCCATGCAAAAATCAACGAGTCGATTTTTCCCGCGGTTTTAACTTAAAGTTTGAAGATGGGAGTTGACAGTGCTACGGAAGGATCTATGGATGTGGAAATTTTGCCATCCACGAGTGGTTACAACGCAAAAAGCAAAGAGAAAACTGGGAAATCGGATAATTTGCCATGGTACGTTATTGTAGCTAACAAATATTTGCATTCTTCGTAATTAAGGACTTTCGAGGTTATGTTTTCAAGTCATAACGTAATCAAACAACAATTCTTTGTTTAGGATTGAAAAATATCGACCACAAGTATTTTCTGACATTGTTGGCAATGAAGACACAGTATCCAGATTATCGGTGTTTGCCCAACACGGCAACTGCCCTAATATTATCATTGCTGGCCCACCAGGTGTTGGTAAAACTACAACTATATTATGCTTAGCACGCATTTTATTGGGACCAGCATTTAAAGAAGCAGTATTGGAATTAAATGCGTCAAACGACAGAGGAATTGATGTAGTCAGAAATAAGATTAAAATGTTTGCTCAAAAGAGGGTAAATATCTCTCATAAGTATCATATCTTTTGTAAAAATTTTTTCAACAATCCGTTTTGTTTTTACTTAGGTAAACTTACCGAAAGGAAAGCACAAAATAATAATTCTCGATGAAGCTGATAGCATGACTGAAGGTGCGCAACAAGCATTACGTAGAACAATGGAGATATACAGTCATACAACTAGATTTGCATTAGCTTGTAATTCAAGCGAAAAGATTATTGAACCAATACAGTCACGTTGTGCTATGTTAAGATACGGAAAATTGTCAGACGCACAAGTTTTAGCAAAGATTATTGAAGTTTGTAAGATAGAAAATGTACAATCAACTTTTAAAAAATTCTTACATTTTTGTTTAAACAGGAATATATTACGATAACATTATGTATATAATGAATTAACCAGGTTTCACATACAGACGATGGTCTAGAGGCAATAGTGTTTACTGCACAAGGTGACATGAGACAGGCCCTAAATAATTTACAATCGACTTATAATGGTTTTGGTCATGTAAATAGCGTGAATGTCTTTAAAGTTTGTGATGAACCGCATCCATTACTTGTTAAAGAAATGCTTGAGTTGTGTACACAGGGTAACATTTCCAAAGCATATGGGGTAAGTTACTTTCCTATTTTCAGCTGTTTATTTAATATAACATAGGAATGTGAAACGTTCTTTCATATATATTTGCAGATAATGGAACATTTATGGAAAATGGGATACTCTGCAGAAGATTTAATCAGTAATATTTTCAGAGTTTGTAAGAATCTACCTATTGAAGAAACGTTAAAATTAGATTTTGTAAAAGTAAGTCGGAAAATACATTCTCAAAACGTTGTAAAAGAAGTCATGCGTGTATGTAAAAATACTAATTTGGAACTCATTTCAGGAAATTGGAATAACTCATTTAGGAATAGTGGATGGAATTAATAGTTTACTACAAATGAATAGTCTTCTTGCCAGGCTTTGTCTAAGATCTATGAAGAGTTAAGAATGAAATGTCTACTAATTATTTAAGAGAATAAAACTATTTACATATTTTTATTACATACTTTTTTTATTTTTCTGGAAAAATTTATACTTCGACTAGCAATTGAAAAAGATTGGATTTGATGTCCTTTACATAATATATGTTCCAAAGCTTTCTAGTCGCATAAAAATAAAAGGAAGGTTCATATTATTAGCAGTACTAACATTTACAACAATACGTTAAATTAGAGAGTATAAGTGTACGATTCGTGTACTTTGTACGAAAACATTTCTTTTATATTTAAAGCGAAATTATTCATATTTAATTGATTAACTTGAACGTTTATATTCCGTAGTATACGAGACGAATGTGTATAATGAAATATTTTGCACTGTATTGTCAGTCGATACAGTCAAACAGATATAAAAAAAAAAAAAAACATGTCAGACGAGTAAATTCAAAATAATTCAGTCTTCTTAAAGTGTACGTAAGAAGCTTAAAAATATTATTTTGTATTTACAAGAATCCTTCGAAATTTCCCAATTTTTCTTGTCGCAACAGAGATTTTTAAAAATACTTCTCGAATATTTATGTTTACACTTGGAAAAATTTATCCAGCGTGCGTTGATATTTCAAACGTCATTCATATTCATAATGATTCTTTCTTTCTTCTTACTTTTTTTTCTTTTTTTTCTCTATTCAACACCATTTTTCCATCGTGACAGGTGCCAAATGAGGTCGTGGCTTAGGGGAAGGCCACCGTAACGCGCTCTGACAAGATTCCGCTCTGGAAGGTGTCCTCGGCGGAGGTTGAGGTGGATTGGAATGCGATTCTTGCATATAGTTATTCGTCTCTCCGTTGGTTTCTGTTCGGGTGCTTTTCTCCGGCGGATCACCTTTGTGATTTCTCTTCATCGGTTTCTTCGCTACGTCGTGATGCGCAGCTGGCGGTGCACTTTCTACGGACTGAAGGCTAGCCGCTCGATGCAGGGACAATCGAAGCGGCTTTTTCGGTGGCGCTGGACGAGATTTCGATTCTTGGGAACTGTAGACTGCCGATATATCTGAGTTTTCTGACGCTCGCGACTGACTCTCCTGAGAGCAATGAGGAATTGTAAAATGATTTGATCGTAATTTAAACAAAAATTAGTAGAAAAAATATATTTATATATATATTACCTGTAGCCGGTAGTAAGTTGGTTCGGAATCGAAATCTAACGGTTGCACTTGAGACGAGTTTTTACGACTCTTGGACAAGTGTTCAATGGCCAAGTCGACGCGCGGCGGTCTTCTACGTTGCAATTGCGGCTGAACTTGCGTCTGCTTGCAGTCCAAGCTCGCAGTTGATCTGGTTAATGGAAACCCTTGATGTTTCTGTTTATTTCGCGACTTGTGATGACCATTGGAAATGCTAGCTGATGACGAGTCGAATTCGTTCGAGATCTTCACGTCCAGCGAACGCTTCGAGTGATCGCTGTGTCTGCTTCTCACTGTAGGCAAACTCTGCCGTAATTCCATCGAGTTTCTCACATTAAGACCAGGAAGATTCGCGACTAACGCGGTTACTTGTGGCCCCTTTTGAAAAACCTAGGCGGAAAGAATTCTCTCTTGAGAGTTCAATACACTAAAACACCCAAGGAAATCACTACTGATATCAGAATCATCCTTATATGTAGAACGTTTATCTATACTTAAAGTATCATCTTTATGTATTTTATATATAAAGTATCATCTTTATGTACTTTATATGCTTAATTATTTTTATGCATTTTATATATAAAACGTTTAAAGTATCTGGATACATTCACTACTGATGAATGCGTGTTCCCATCTTTATGTATTTTATATATAAAGTATCATCTTTATGTACTTTATATGCTTAATCATCTTTATGCATTTTATATATATAGAACGTTTTATCTAAACTTACAGTATCAGGATACATTCACTACTGATGAATGAGTGTTCCCATCTTTATATATTTTATATATAAAATATCACCTTTATGTACTTTATGTGCTTAGTCATCTTTATGCATTTTATATATAGAACGTTTTACCTAAACTTAAAATATCTGGATACATTCACTACTGATGAATGCGTGTTCCCATCTTTATGTATTTTATATATAAAGTATCATCTTTATGTACTTTACATGCTTAAGCATCTTTATACATTTTATATATAGAACGTTTATCTAAACCTAAAGTATCTCGATACATTCACTACTGATGAATGCGTGTTCCCATTTAAACGTTGCATCCTGTATCTAACTGTCGCGCTACAATAGAACTATGATAGAAACGATAAAGCTCCACGCAGGCAGACTGCTGCGTAGAATAATGAATTTTCTTTATGCTTTCGCCTAAGGAGGAGAGTAACGTGCATTGTGATCGTCTTGCAGTATACCTGAACTTGTTCTTGACGGGATGGCGGAGGGTCTGCAGGGACTTCGGCACGGCTTGGCGCAAGAAGATCCCTAACCTGTTCCTCGAGATATCCAATCCTGTGAGTCAGCCGGAGGTTATCAGATCGAAGAGTGCGGAGTGCTGCCAGGGATTCACCCTTTCGAAGGACCACGATTTGCGCGGCATCGGGTGCAACGGCCAACAGCCTCGCCAAATCGCTTCTACCTGCTCCCACCACGAGTTTTCCATTCACCTCCAAGATTCTAAAGACAATGTTGGCTGATAAGTTGGCATCTCCCCTCTCGACGGTTTCACGAGCGTGATCGCACTTAATTAGGTGAAATTTTTCAGCCGACAAAGGAACGGTTGATTTATTATGTTAACGAGAGTTCACGGAAGGAACAATTCGCTCCTCCAGATCTCGAAGGTTTTCTAAATTATTTGTACAAATCTTGCACTCCTTTAGAGCCGAATTGTGGTTCTAGTTTCATGAGATGTTGATAAGAAATATCGAGAAAAGAATTTTGAAACGTTTATGCTGTTCCTCGCTGTATTCAGAACACGGGGAGAGCTGAAAAATCTACGTGAAAACGAGAGGAAGGGGAAGAGATAGGGTCATGTGAAGTCGCAGGTGCAATTAGCGAGGGCACTCGGCGAACTTCCGGTGCCGCTTCACGCTACAGTGACCCGTTGGGAACCGAATGCCAAGATTACGCTATTGTTCAACATTGATAGTTGGGCTGCGTAGCGTAAGCAGACAGTGTTATGTGTTTCAAATATCGTTGCGCTTCCTTCTCCAACGATCCTCGCGTTTCTTTCTGTTTCTCGTCAATTTACTTTCTTCCTCGTCCTCCTCTTCCTCATTGTTCCTTGCAACGTAAATTGCTTTTTCATCGCTCCAGTTTTACTCGCTTTCTCCTTGGAAAATGTCGCAATTTACTATACGAACGATAAAGGTTCTTGTCACGAAGAGAACCAACAATCTCAACGAAACTGAACGATCTAGACTCCACAGTGTTTCCATTGAGCGAAAAAGAAATGCCCCCCCATTCTTCCTTTTACGTAATAATTACCAGCCGACGCTCGCAAAACGCTCTTTACGACTGCGTTTACCCTCGGTATCCGGCACTGAGTTAAGGAAAAAGAATTCTGTTTGCGATAATGTACCGTTACACGCAGGTAACGACCGAGACACTTTGCAACTTTTTATCGGTTTGCTCTTTTTCTTTTTTTTTTTCTTTTTTTATCGTTGTCGTTGTGAAATTTACCATTAAGCGGGATACGTGGAACGTGAAAGTGTGTACTTGTGAAAGTGTTGGCAGTTAAAAAATTGTAATTTGAGTCCTGACGATTGGAAAACTATTGAAACTATAAGATAATGTAGTAACATTTGATCCCAGGGTCCGTTCCTCTTGAACGAAGAGTATTTCTGTAAGATTCTAAATTGTACGAAACCTGTCTCCCTTGCACAATCCAGAATCCTCGACCGCCCAGTCGACGTACAAGCCAGGTGTATCTTCCCTCGGTCCAGCGCCGAAACGAGGACTTTTTGGATCCGCGCTAACTTCCACCGCGTGGATCGTGACTTGCGTAGAGCCAGAAATACAACTGTAAATTAAATAACAAGTGACACTTAACAATGATTTCAACAATGGTTTCTTTGATCTAACAGAGATACCTAAATATCGTGTCATTTTTCTGTTTCTCTTGAGTCTCTGCCAGTTCCAGAGCAGCTTGCAGAGCTCTGCTTTCTTCGCGAAGAGTCAACAGCTCGAGCTCCTCCCGTCCGAGTCTATATTCTAACTCAGCCTGCTGAATCCGAACGTCGATGTTACTGGAATAAAGATAAAATCGATTAAAATAATTACTATCAAGTGTGACATGAAATTTAAAAATTTAAAAATGTACCAATTGCACTCCGAACAAGTAAAAAGGAATATTTATGTGTAAACGGAGAGAGGAAAAAGAAAAAAAGTTTCCCATACCGGGAATCGAACCCGAGCCTCCTGGGTGAAAGCCAGGTATCCTAGCCACTAGACCATATGGGATTTAGATACCATGGTTAGTCAAGTTATGGCTCATCTTCTGCTCAATTTTGACACTTCTAATTTTAATTTATTATTTTTGTAATTTATCGATCATAATAAATTAATTATTAAAATTTTCAGACGTTTCAGTTGGTCTGAATTTAATATAAGTACAAGTTATTTAGACGTCACGGAAAAGATTATAAAATATACTTTTGAATCTTCCTGTGGTTCACACGCAGTGTGATCTCTAACTGGACCTAATTTATGGTAGCTTCGACCTTTATCTTGCGGCAACTGATAATCGACAGCACGAGTGTCTACTTACTCTGTAATGTCTAGCCGTTCGAGCGCCAATTTCAAATTCTTTATCGCAAGCCGTTTGTTATCCGCGTCGCGTCGCAGCCTTTGAAGCCTCTCCTCGGTTGCTTTCCTGTCAGCCTCTGTCAAAGGTGGGGCGCCGTTGCGCAACGCTAATCTATTGCTCAGCGTGTTGCACAGTTGCCCCTTCAACCTGAAACACAATGAAAAATCTTAGAATCACACTGTGCGAGGGCCGTTTCGTTTGAGGTGAATATCTCTCTCTTTCTCGAGGGGAATGCTCTCTTACGTTTGGATGATATTTTCCTTGTCACGCAATGCGATTCGAAGAGCGTCCAATTCCTTGTAGTGGTCTCTGTTTCGATGACCGGCTGGCGATGTCACTCCACCGGAAACGCTTCCACCTTTCTTTCTTCTTGGTGTTGTTGACAAGGACACCTCGATGCTGGCCATCTGGAAAAATATATTAATTTATACTTCTATATTATTATACATTATTCTATATTTTCTACATTATTACATCTATATTTATACTTCTATATTGTTATATATTATTGTATATTTTTCTACATTATTACATCTATATATATAGTGCTATATTGTTATTTATTATTTTATATTTTTCTATATTATTATATCTATAATTATATTTCTATATTATTATATAGAAAAATATTTATAGAAAATAAATATTATATAGAACATTTTAGAATGGTACAAATATTACAATATAGAATACAGAATATAAATATTTAATATTATATTATATAGAATGTTGTAATATTCTATATATATCTATATTATAATGTTACAGAATATTATAATAATATAATATTATATAGAATATCATAAACATTATGTGAATATTATATAGAAGAATATATTGATAAAATTTTATTAATGTACATTATCTTATATATTATTTTATAGTATCATCGAGTACCATGATAATTCAAAATCAACACTATAAAGGCTGGTGACGTTACTGGAGCGTCATGTGATTCTTAAACTGTTGGTAACTATTGGCGTCACATATGACTTTCAACAATTAACAATTAACATAATAAATTCATTTAACTTAATACATTCAAATATATACACGTTATTCATCGTACACATATTCCACTCATCTTCGTCCGCGTTTCTATAAATTTTTAACAAAAATGTTCCAATTTTTGGTGTTATATCGAAGTCAATATGTCGAAGTCGATGCTCGAAGCTCCACGCTGTGAATATAAATTTAATCGTTCAAACGTAAGTCCACAATTTGCGATAGGATAGTCAGAGACGGCCGCGTCTCGATCTTAATGGACTTCCACAACATCGGTACTGCACACCCCGATGGTCCTTGAAAGAGGCAGCACTTGGGCCTCTCCTGCTGGCATACAACACGGAGAAGGTCAATGCCGGCCTTGACTGCGCAGCGACCAGAAAGAAGGATGCGATACGAGACCTTGCACGCCCGGTGTGTCCCACACGAGACCACCAACTAGATTTGCTTGCAGAAAATATGCAACCAACCGGATATCCTCCGTAGCCATTGCCAAACATTCCTTCTGCTGTATATATATATCTTTTTGTCTCGAGTATCTCTCGCCGTTTCTTTCACTCTTCAACTCGTCTCCTTTTAATTTACATCAAGGTTACTCTACGTCCCCTCTCTTTGTCCAACTTATTACTTTATATATTTTATTATATTATTTTATGTTATATTATATTATTATTTTATTATATTATTTTATGTTATATTATATTATTATTTTATTATATTATTTTATGTTATATTATATTATTATTTTATTATATTATTTTATGTTATATTATATTATTATTTTATTATATTATTTTATGTTATATTATATTATTATTTTATTATATTATTTTATGTTATATTATATTATTATTTTATTATATTATTCTATGTTATATTATATTATTATTTTATTATATTATTTTATATTATATTACATTATTAGTTTATTATATTATTTTATATTGTATTACATTATTATTTTATTATATTATTTTTTATTGTATTATATTATTATTTTATTGTATTATTTTATATTATATTATATTATATTGATATTTTCTATACAAAAATAAAAAACATCTTTCGCCCTATTGCAACAAATAAGTCCATCAAGATTCTGTTAATCATTATCAAGAGTGTAAAAAGTTTATTTATTTTAGTTATTAGCTAAATTTAAGTATGATGCCCAGTTGCAGGGGACAGTCGAGTGCAAAGGGTTAAAATCCATCGATTGACGTGATATTAATTAACTGAATCGTGACATTACCATTTACTGCAATTGGACGAAGAAAGATTTCGAGATTTCACTAAGTAAGTTTCCGTGAAATTCATCGACTTCATTCAGAACACATCAAAGTATGGTTAAATATTATATATAAAATATTTCATTACGGTGTTCGAATATTTTCGTACGATTCTGCACGTGCCCTTCAAATTTCCTTACACACGAAAGACAGAGAATTTCGTTCGCGTAACAGAGTCAGCGAATAAGCCAATTTGGACTTGGCTACGCGCTCGCGCGTTTATTTTCATCTGGAGGCAAGGGATAAACGGTTTTTAAGCATCACTTCTCGCTTCGCACGTTCTTCGTTCGCTCCCGAGCTTTTTTCACACCGACAGCTCTTCCTCGGCGTTCGCTCGTGAGATTATCTTCAAACCGAGATTTACGGCAATAAAGATTGCACGAAGGTTGTGCAGGGCGAAAACTTTCGCGAGTAACACGCGTTCGACTCGAAAAACAGTCGAAGCCTTGACAAACACCTGAAATGGTTCTAGCGTGGTACAAGAAAAGAAAAAAGAAAAAAAAATAGTAAATGTGTCATTTAACGTTAATTAATTAGGAATTGGACGCCTGAGGAACACTGCAGCAGCTGGTGAGAGACTGTAGGGTGACAAACAGAGAGGTAAAAATCTAGAAGACATTCTGAGAGGCAAAAGGAACGAAAAGACAGAAAGGTGGCTAGAAGAGATCAAATGAAGAAAAGAAGCATGGTCAAGGAGGCCAGAAGGAATAGAAAGTGAGAAGATAATCAAAGACGGGCAAAGGTAATACGCGGTACATTCGTATGGTAAACAATTAGGGCAATAAGGTAGAAAATAAAAGGGCAATCTAGGATAAGAGAAAGAGAAGTCAGGCAATACAATTGAGGTTAAATTGTTAAGTATAGCATAAAAGAATAGTGTAGGTTAGTGTTAAATTGTTAAGTATAGCATAAAAGTATAGCGTAGGTTAGTGTTAAATTGTTAAGAATAGCATAAAAGTATAGTTAAATTGTTAAGTATAGCATAAAAGTATATTGTTAAGTATAGCACTATGGTATATTGTTAGGTATAGTGTTAAATTGTTAAGTATAGCACTATAGTATATTGTTAGGTATAGTGTTAAATTGTTAAGCATAGCACTATAGTATATTGTTAGGTATAGTGTTAAATTGTTAAGTATAGCACTATAGTATATTGTTAGGTATAGTGTTAAATTGTTAAGTATAGTACTATAGTATATTGTTATGTATAGTGTTAAATTGTTAAGTATAGCAGAAGTATAGGGTAGGTAGAGTATAAAACAGATATGAAGAGTGAAGAGCGATAACGAGAGAAACAGAGGGAATGAAAAAGAAAAAAGAGAAATGTTAATCAAGTCCACTTTTATGGCTGTGAAGCTGAAAAATACAAAAATTACTTCATTTATTATTTTATTATCTTTGGCGAAGCTCCGAGCTGAATGAGCGAGAACTCGCGCCGTATGTGGCAGGAAACAAAAGACAACCCGAGTTCAAGGGTTACGGTGCAATATCTATTTCTCATAAACATCATTTTCCAACGATACCATGGTGTGTCAGACGTGGTCGATATCGATAAAATCAATTAAATTATCGATTTAGGATTTCAAGCTTGCTATTACAAAAGTTCTTGTCACTTATTTATTAATATTATTAATATTATTAATATCCTTTTACGTATTATTCTTATCACTTATTAATTTACTAATATTATTATTACAAGATTATTATTATTAATCTCTTAATTTACTAATATTATTATTCGAAGATTATTATTATTAATCTCTTTATTATAATTATTAATCTCTTAATTTACTAATTTATTATTATTAGAAGATTATTATTATTATTAATCTCTTTATTATAATTATTAATCTCTTAATTTATTAATTTATTATTATTAATCTCTTTATACGTATTATTCTTATCACTTATTAATTTACTAATATTATTAATCTCTTTATACGTACTATTTTTATCACTTATTAATTTACTAATATTATTATTAGAAGATTATTATTATTAATCTCTTAATTTACTAATATTATTAGAAGAAGATTATTATTATTAATCTCTTTACACGTATTATTACTCTATCCTTTATTAATTTACTAATATCATTAATTTATTTATACGTAGATTAAAAGTTTTTTCTCACCTATTTTTCTTCTTCTTCGATAAAACATCAAAATGTGAGAGAAGAGAACTAATTTTATTAATTCGAAATTAAATTTAGTTTATCGTACTGCAGGATTTATTTTAGTAGCAAGTGATTTTTGACCCACCCTGTATGTATCCGTTTGTGCACAGAAAGGCACAAGTTTGAAAATAAAAATATCACAAAAAGAAAGATTAGAACGGCGAGAGCAACGAATGGATACAAGATGCAAGACAGATCTTCACAAGCGGCACGATGAAAAAAATATATTTTCACGTTTCACCCATATATAGCGTTCCTATACTTTGCTTTTTCCATTTTACTTCGAACGTTTCAACTATCAGTCACCGCCAACGTCGTTGAAATTTCTTAGAAACGCGTAAATCCATTTCAAGGAGTAACGGATGGAACAGTTTCATCGCCAGGGATGCCACCGTGGCGGCGGCAGAAAAAGGAAAGAGCCAGCACGCAACAGACAGTCTAAATCACGAGATACGATAATAGAGACACGAACAACCGCGGAGGAGTCCGCGCATCGAATCGAACATTTTTCCCTCCGGGTTGGGAAGCAAAAGTGGGAACGGATAGACAGTGATCTCGGCACGGACATTCCGTGAACTTTTTTTTCACCTCCCTCCGCGTCGTGTGCGTGTGTATGTGTGTGTGTGTGCGTGTGCAAGCACGATGTACACGTTTGCACGGCGAACAGAGAGGAGACGATAGTCGCAAGTCGGAGGAAGCGGAAATTTATTGCGGAATTTGCATGGAGGAGATCCGCATTTCCGAGATAATCCCGCCAAACCCTCTCCGGGAGGGGAACTGTACACGATGCACAATAGTACTCGTTCAGGGGAACAGAGTCCCGTGTTTAGAGGCTTTTTATACTTTGTCTTTCCCCGCTTTGTCCGGTCTGATAATATCAACGAATTCTTTGAATTACAATCGCCCGACGAATAACATTATTCCCCGAACATTCGCACGAAATCACGCCGCACTGATAAATATAATTTCGCGTGGCGCAACATTTGTACTCGCCGCGAATGTATGATACGTACATGTGTGCATACAGGGTGGGCCGTGATTTCGTACGAATATTCGGGAAATAATGTTATTCGTCGCGCGATTGTGAGCAGAGGGTGATTCTACGCCAAAAAAAAAAAAAAAAAGAAGAAAAGTTTGGTACAACATTTTCTTATCTCGGGGCTCGGTTTTCTAGAAAATCGACTTTAGTTTGTTCAAAGATAAAAAATATACAATCCGTCATCCTACGTACAATACTAGATAGCTCAATGGTATGTGAGAAACGATGACATAAGAAAAACCCTAGGAATACCAACCATCGAAAAGGAAATACTAAAGTAAGGACGCATCAACACAAAATCAAAAATCACAGGTCAACCCTGGCAAAAGACTCTGTTACTCTCTATTATCCAGAACACTGAAAAGGAAACACTTACTTAGACCTTACTAACTAACAAATGGAATACAGCCAAACATGTATAAAACGGAACTAATCACATAAAAAAACTAGTGATTGCCGATAACTAATCCACACGATCTCCAACAATAATAATATAAAAAATGAAAATAATTGTAACTCATACACACGGAACAAATAAAAAAAAAAGAGTTTGTTCTACTATTATGTTATACTAATTTAGCTACTATAAAAAAGTTTGTTCTACTATTGTGTTATATTAATTTAGCTGCTCTAAAAAAGTTTGTTCTACTATTGTGTTATACTAATTTAGCTACTATAAAAAAGTTTGTTCTACCATTGTGTTATACTAATTTAGTTACTGAAAGGTTTGTTCTACTATTATGTTATACTAATTTAGCTACTGTAAAAAAGTTTGTTCTACTATTATGTTATACTAATTTAGCTACTATAAAAAAAGTTTGTTCTACTATTGTGTTATACTAAAACTTAATTTAGCTACTGAAAAGTTTGTTCTACTATTATGTTATACTAATTTAGCTACTGTAAAAACGTTTGTTCTACTATTATGTTATACTAGTTTAGCTGTAAAAAAGTTTGTTCTACTATTGTGTTATACTAATTTAGCTACTGAAAAGTTTGTTCTATTATTATGTTATACTAATTTAGCTACTGTAAAAACGTTTGTTCTACTATTATGTTATACTAATTCTGCTACTGTAAAAAAGTTTGTTCTACTATTATGTTACACTAATTTAGCTGTAAAAACGTTTGTTCTACTATTATGTTATACTAATGTAGCTATTGTAAAAAAGTTTGTTCTACTATTGTGATACACTAATTTAGCTACTATAAAAAAGTTTGTTCTACTATTGTGTTATACTAATTTAGCTACTGAAAAGTTTGTTCTACTATTATGTTATACTAATTTAGCTGTAAAAAAGTTTGTTCTATTATTATGTTACACTAATTTAGCTACTATAAGGAGTATGACTTTCCAACATGACGGCCACGTTACACGAGGGAGGTTAAAAATGTTTTAAATCAAACGTATTCGTGTCGGATCGGCGACAATGGTAAGGTACGTTGGCCACCAAGGTCTCCGGACTTCACGCCTCTAGATTTTTTTTTTTTCATGGCGGCGTATCAAAGAACAAGTTTCAAATATTACACGTTCGAAGCAAAAGATGATGGAGGAATTCGAGAAATGAAAAAACGATATCAGCTTACGTTCTGTTCGGATATCATTAATTCGTCGAGGAAACTTATGTATGCAGCAACGAGGAGGACGATTTTCAACAGCACTTGTAACAGTGTACTGTATTGTAGTATTGCAACAGAAAGTAGTAATAAGGAATAAAAAATTAATTATCAGTAGGAACACTTTGTACTGCTTTAACCGCGCAATAAATAATGTTCGTAAACACTATTTCGGACGGAGACAATCGCGGTAGAAGAATAGACAACTAAATCGTTCACAAAGATGAACAAACTTTAAAGTCGATTTTCTCGAAAATAGAGCTCCAGATAAGAAAAAATGTCGTACCAAATTTTTTTCTTATTTTTTTTTTTGACGTAGAATCAGCCCTTGCTCGGTTGTTTCTACGAATTCCGGCTCACCCTGTATACGCGGCAGTGAATATTTCAACAGTAATTGCAGCAGATGGTAAATATTATCATGTTTAACCGATCAAACGGAATTAATCGAGAGAGATTATCGCGTGCAACGGGATGGATATCACAATGGCGGATGTTAAATTGCTGCACGAATGCTCTGCGTCCCTTCCGCGATGTAACTCTAATGCATGAAAATGTCCCACAGAGAATCTCTCGCTCGTGTTTCAAATTTCTCAGGTTTTACTATATTTCTTTTTCTTTTTTTTTCCTTTCGTTCGGTTTCGAATTTGGTTGTCAGCAAATTATTACTGAAAGATATTCGATTGAAAGTTACTCGAAAGGAAGGCAGCGTTTTCAGTTTCCAACGTTCGAGAGATCGAACGAAATCTTGCTGCTGGGGTACTGCCGTGGCAGACAGCAAAGGCCACTGACTCCTGAATCTGCAATCTGGCCGACTAGATCTGTCTGAGTCTGTTTCGACCCAAGGGCGTACCGAAGCCTGTCCTCTTTGGCTGCTACGTTTTAAAACGAACCACACTCATCGTTTTAGCGATAGAATAGAAATATTTCAATCTATCGAGTTTAGTAACATCTCAATAATTGCAATTACTGTTCGTGAATTTTTGTCAATCAATGATCCCAAGGTTCTAACAATTATAGAAATTCCTCTCTTCTTCATTCTTCATTTCTGAGAAATGTCACCGCGTCGGTGAAGTATTTTTGATTCTGACAATTATACAAAGATGAAGTGAATTTATAAATTTGAAGATTCTACTTATATAAAATAATATAAATAAGTAAATAATAATAATATAATAATAAGAATATAAATAAGTAAATTAATTTTTATTATATAGAAAATAATAGATAAATTTATTTTTATTGTAGAGAATAATATAAATAAATAAATTTATTTTTATTATATAAAATAATATAAATAAATTTATTTTTATATTTATATTTATTTTATATTATTTTTTTATATTTATACATATTTATTTTATATTTTTATATTTTTTATGTTTATACATACTTTTTTTATATTCTTTATATTTATATTTACTTTTACATTTTTATATTTATTTTATATTATTAAATATAAAAATGTATTATATATTATTTTGTACTATTCTATATAAATATAATATTTTTATATTTATATATAATATATTATTTTATATAAATATAAAAATTTATTATATATTATTTTATACTATTTTATATAAATATATTTTTATATTTATATATAATATATTATTTTATATAAATATAAAAATGTATTATATATTATTTTATATTATTAAATCTATGATAAGTAAATCTCTACTCTTTCAGTGAAAAATGCAATTCTCTCATTTTAATGTCAAAGTTCTTTCCAAAATCCTATCGCGAGACTCGAAAAAGAAATTCCTCTCTTCTCTCCGAGAGGAATATTTTCGATTCCCGGTAAGAAGATATTCCGTCGACGTACCGACGATGCAACCTTTTTCAAGTCGACGCTCTTCTTCATTATTCATATCGAAGCCCTCGGTGCACACACAGCACGCTCCTTCTGTTTCCTCCTTCGGTTTGCTCTTTTTCCTCCCCCTCTTATCCTCTTTCTTTTGCTTCGTGCCTCTTTCTTCGAGATGGCAAAACACGACTTCGCGTTGGCCTGCTCGGGCGTAAACATCGGCCGATGGATTTTTGCCGCGTGGCCGGCCAACGTCAACGAATCTGACAACGAGCATTAATCGCGGCTTAAAGGAAGCTTACGAGGAAACGCAGCTCGCTGACGGCGAGGGGTGGGATAAAAGATCACAGAGGGTTGTTTCGCGTACGATGACGGATGGCACCACGTGATTTTCTTCTCTGGACAGACACGTACGTACGTACGTACGTACTTGGTGAATCGGAATCGTAAGACTCTCGAGGCTGATTGAAATTTATTTTAACATCTTCACTTCGAAATTTTTGCCAAATCTTGCTAAATTGCTAAAATGTATTCCGAGATTTCTGAGCCAGTTCTAGAATTATACTTGAAAATAAATAAATAATAAATTTTCATAGTCGTAGAAATATATTTGAAGACTCGAAGACTGAATAAAATTTATTTTAACATCGTCATTTCGAAATTTTGCTAAATATTACTAAATTGCTAAAATATATTCCGAGATTTCTGAGATTCCTATCCAGCTAATTCCAGAATTATACTTAAAAATAAATAAACAATAAATTTTCATAGTCGTAGAATTATATTTAAAGACTCGAAGACTGAATAAAATTTATTTCAACACCTTCACTTCAAAATTTTGCTAAATTTTAATTTAAATTGCTAAAACATATTCCGAGATTTCTGAGATTTCTATCCAGCTAATTCTAGAATAATACTTAAAAATAAATAAATAATAAATTTTCATAGTCGTAGAATTATATTTGAAGACTCGAACACTGAATAAAATTTATTTTAACATCGTCATTTCGAAATTTTGCTAAATATTACTAAATTGCTAAAATATATTCCGAGATTTCTGAGATTCCTATCCAGCTAATTCCAGAATTATACTTAAAAATAAATAAACAATAAATTTTCATAGTCGTAGAATTATATTTAAAGACTCGAAGACTGAATAAAATTTATTTCAACACCTTCACTTCAAAATTTTGCTAAATTTTAATTTAAATTGCTAAAACATATTCCGAGATTTCTGAGATTTCTATCCAGCTAATTCTAGAATAATACTTAAAAATAAATAAATAATAAATTTTCATAGTCGTAGAATTATATTTGAAGATTCGAAGACTGAATAAAATTTATTTCAACACCTTCAGTTCCAAATTTTTGCTAAATCCTAATCTAAATTGCTAAAACATATTTTAATAGTCGTAGAATTATATTTAGATATATTAAAATTTTCTTTGTCCACACACGCGTGCAGGACTTTGTCCTTTGTCTTTTCTCTGTTTTTTTCAACCTTCATTCGCCGAGTCATTGTAGTCTGACAATGAGGATAAGATAAGACAAGTAACGATGGAACGCAAGATTCGAGATGAGAGTAGGATTAAAAAAGAAGAACTTTCGTGGATGCTGCGCTATTGGGTGTCGGCGTACATACACACGTGGACACGGGGCAGTTTTAATGGCACCCGCGCGAGCACCACTTTGGCCCCTGGGACCGAAACTCGTGTGGAGAGGGCCCTGAACGAAACACACAGTGTCCGGTCCGCGCGCATCTGCATATAAATCACTGGTTGGACAGCCTTAAAAAGCTGGGGGCTATTGCGGACCCGCCAATAACCGCGGAACATCGCCTTCGGTTTCTTCCGACGGGATGCTACGGTTAAAAACGACCTCCGTATACCCATCTTTTTCTGCCGGCCTTCGAAAAAGAAAAAAAAAAAAAAGAAAGAAACATTCAAGGAAGGAAGATTCAGGACGTAGCAAGAACAAAGCGTTACTTTCTTTTTCTCCCTTTTTTTTTTTGTTCTTTTTTAGGTGAGTTATGTGAGCTGTGTTGATTGTCTAATAAACTCTCTTGCATTCAGAGATGGATAATACTGTAACACTGCTAGAGAGAAGTCTATAATCTGTAATTTCTAATTTTGTTAAATATCATTAGTTGGTCAATTATTGTGTGAGATATTGTTGTTCAAGAAAGAAAGATTCTGGATGTAGCAAAAGTATTGAAGCATAATTTTTTAAATAATATAAGTCTCATATTGTCTGATCTATTCTCATATTGTCTGCCGGCCTTCGAAAAAGAAAAAAAAAAAAAAAAAAGAAACATTCAAGGAAGGAAGATTCAGGACGTAGCAAGAACAAAGCGTTACTTTCTTTTTCTCCCCTTTTTTTTTTTCTTTCTTAGGTGAGTTATGTGAGCTGTGTTGATTGTCTAATAAACTCTCTTGCATTGAGAGATGGGTGATACTGTGAAATTGCTAGAGAGAAATAATCTGTAATTTCTAATTTTGTTAAATATCATTAGTTGGTCAATTATTGTATGAGATATTGTTGTTCAAGAAAGAAAGATTCTGGATGTAGCAAAAATACTGAAGCACAATTTTTTAAATAAAAATATAAATCAAATCTGATTATTTAATAAATTCTCTTGCACAAATTCTCTTGCAGATGGATAATATTGTAAAATTGTAATGTTAAATATTATTAGATGGTAAATTATTGTACAAGAAATTATTGTTCAGGAAAAAAAGATTCTGAATGTACCAAGAACAGTAAAGTATAATTTTTATATTACAAACAATATTATATTGATGAATTTTAATATTATAAATTCACCAAAGAGAAGTATATAATCTATAATTTCTAATTTATAAAATGTATTTAAATATTATTCGTTGGTAAATTATTGTTCAAGAAAGAAAGATTCTGAATATAGCAAGGACAATTATTTTTTTAGACAATACGACTGTCCTGATTGTCTAAAAAAAAAATTTTCTTGCATAGAAAGATAGGTAATATTATAAAATTGCTAGATGAAGTATACGATCTCCAATTTCTAACTCGTTAATCACTGGATATTATCAATTAGTAAATTATTATGCGAGAGAGAACCGTGAACTGGCTGAATGAAATTATAAAATGAGAATTGTAATTTCTAATTAATTTTCAAAGTCACGAGACACTATAAATCTCTTTTATTTTATTACCTTTGCCTCCAACGTTTCTAATTGCGCCATCCTTGGCTCCAGATATTGCTGTTGCGTTCCACTTCCTGTATGCAGAGCAGTCTGAAACGAGAAAGAAAAAAGAAACGAGAGTTAACAGTTAGAACCACGTCGTTCAACATGAATTCAACTTTTTTATTAGTCCACGTGAAACGTGATAAAATAAAACTTTCAGAACTCCCGCCCGCGCGTAAATAAATTGCGCGCCGTTTTTGAGCATGTGCGCCGGGCGTGAAACTAGTACTAAACTGAAACTCGTTACACCCGCTTTCAATGTGCTTGAAAATGCGAATACATAATGTGTAATAATACAGCGCGTATAATATGATAATACTAAGTCCACGAGTGACACAAATGGAAAGGCTCACGAAGTAGAAAGAGTATGATTTTGAAATTTTGAAATTTTGTCGTGCAAGTATCGTTTTATTATGGATTTTGTGATAAGAGAAAATAAAATAAATAACAAGTAATTGATAATAATTACTAATTAATAAATTAATAATAAAATAAATAAATAATAATAAAGAATATAATATAAGCTATATAACTTTATAATATAACATAATAATATAATATAATAAAATATATAATATAACCTTTATAACATTATATAATATAATAAAATATATAATATAAACTTTATAATATTATATAACATAATATATAACATAAACTTTATAATATAATATGATAATATAATAAAATAAAATATATAATATAAACATTATAATATAATATGATAATATAATATAATAAAATATATAATACAAATTTTATAATAT
>NW_025110006.1:290867-300323 GCF_011392965.1 Frieseomelitta varia | reverse complement strand
ATATGATAATATAATATAATAAAATATATAATATAATATGATAATATAATATAATATGATAATATAATATAATAAAATATATAATATAATATGATAATATAATATAATATGATAATATAATATAATAAAATATATAATATAATATGATAATATAATATAATATGATAATATAATATAATAAAATATATAATATAATATGATAATATAATATAATATGATAATATAATATAATAAAATATATAATATAATATGATAATATAATATAATATGATAATATAATATAATAAAATATAAACAATATAACTTTAGAGTCCCAAAATTTTGTCAGACAAGAAGATCGGTCGAATTAAATATTTAAATTTTTACTGAATTTTTAATTTAGATGTTCGACTTAACCAAGCTTTAATTTGGCAAAGTTAAAAACAGACAGTTGGTGAAAGTTGCGAGGGACCTGAGGTATCAGCTTCGCGAGGTCACTTTTTGACCACACATTTCGTGTCACACGGTGGTGTCGCGGTTTTCCTGTCACGATCGACAGACAGGTCGTCCTTCGTGAGTCGTCTTCGCAGTAGAGTAACCTAATACCCGGAATATTTTTCACAGGCGATCAATTCTTCACTACCAGAGAGACAATTACGTTTAATCACGATTTTCGACGATGAGTTCTTCCCCTCCTGAAGAAGCCTGAGGCTCGTCTAGATTCTTGCAAAAATCTTCCCCGAAATCATCGAGGAAATTCGTCGAAGTTGTACTAGATCAATGCTGACGAACAGAGCCAACACGCACCGCTCTTAATTTACATCGCGTTCACTCCCCAACTCTTATAAATCCCTCGTTACAAATTACCAGCCATCGATTTGCTTGCTATCGCTGAGTAAATACGGTAACACGCGTCGCACGCCGGATGAGTGAAAAATCGCAAACTTTCTGCTGGTCGTTTTTAAAGACCAAAGGCGTATTTATAATGTCAATATAACGTGCACGTGGCGCGTATAGGCTTGGATAAACGTTGTACAATGGGAAGTTATGAAAGCGTGCTTAATGCGTGTTCAATGTCGAGACAGCGAGAGAGAGAGAGAGGAGGAAGAACCAAGGCGAAGCGATGGTTCTAAATACAACTTCAAGAATGATGCGTGCCTGTCTGCCTTTTCTAGCCGCCATCGGGCAAATGGCGTGTGACTGCGGCCAAACAGCCGAGAAATTACGCGAATGTACCCGGATTGTAGGGCTCGTGAGAATTACGATTTCTTGGGCATGCTCGGAGAATTCTCACGGCTCTCTGCACGGCGCATCATCTCGTGCAAAAGAGAGAAAGAGAGAGAGAGAGAGAGACACTTACGTACGTACGTATGCACACGATGATCGTGTAATCGAGCGAGTACGTCGACCCCTCCATCGCAATTTTCATTCTCAGTTTCACTTTTATTTTCTTTACCGTTGAAAATGAAACGACCTCGAATTTTGAAAGTTACTTTCGGCTTTTAACCACGAGAATTTTTGTCTCCCAAATTGCAACATTTTCTTAGTTCTGTGTATATTTAATCGTAACCGGAGGACAAAACAAATGATAAGTATGTAAGCTTCTTAATAATTATTTTCTATCCAGTGACAGTCATCGCCGACGGGGCACAAAGGGAAAAGAAAGCGACGAATTATTGTGTACGGTTTCGGTCGCTCGTTATGGTCCGCGTACCAGTTGCCAGCGCAAGGGGTTAATTTAATTAAAACAGGCAGCATTCTTAGTGTTTAGGACGATCATCCAAGGGGATTCGAATGAAAAGAAAAAAAAAAAAATACCTTTTTTTCTTTTTATACCCGAAGGAGTTTTGGTTTTTTAGATTTTTTTTAGACAGAGTCTTCGAAGGTTTGGGTCACAAAGAGAGTCCCTGAACATTTACATCGACGCAAGAGTGATTCTAAACTTCCGAGAAAGTGAAATCTGCCGGAGAGATATCTGGGGAATAGGGAACGCGAGGGACGCATTATGACCCAATCTGAATTTTTACGAGAAAATAGTAGTATGAGTTTGCAGGATGGTGAGCGTATTGGGAAACGAATAGAATTCAAAATTTATTAAAACAAGACACCTTTACCGAATGCACAAATACAGGGTATTATATTATACTATATTATATGAGTATTGTATTATATTATATTATATGAGTATTGTATTATATTATATTATACTATATAATATAATATACTATATAATATTATATTACATGAGTATTATATTATATTATATAATATTATACTATATTGTATTATATCATATTATGTTATATTACATTATATAGTATTATATTATATGAGTATTATATTATATTATATTATGTTGTATTGTATTGTATTGTATTGTATTATATTATATTATATTATGTTATATTGTATTGTATTGTATTATATTGTATTATATTATATTATATTATATACAGTATTATATGTATATATTGCAAAAAGCTTTCTTAAGAAAAGAAATGAAATGAAATCAAAAATTCATTTAAACAACACCTTTACTAAATGCTTAAATACAGGATGGTGAGCAGATTGAAAAAAGCGTATAAAAAAATAAAATAAAATTCAAAATTTACTAAAGGAAGAATGCAAGGTAGTAAACACGTTGAAGAAGGCTAAAGAAAAGTTTAGAAATCAAATAGAATCTAAAATTCGTTAAAAAAACATCTTTGCTAAATGCCCAAATACAGGATGGTAAAACACATTGAGAAGGAAATTCAAAGTTCATTAAAAAAACAGCTTTTACTTTTTGGTCAACCAGACATAGGGTGGAGCAAAAAATCACTTCCTACTAAAATATAAGTAATTTTTTTTATTATGCACTTTCTTTAATTTTTGAGAGAAACAACTTTCAAAATATAATGGGAGAATCTTGTTTGAACTTAGATCTAATTTAAAATTAACGTAACTAGTTTTTTCTTATATTGTTTCTGATGAAACAAGTGAAACTTCTGTCTAACCCGGAAGACGTAGATATTCCACTTGACAAAACTGAAACTACCAATGTCAAAAATGACTAATTTATAATCATCGTTAGATGCAAAACAACATACATTTATTTTATTTAATTCGTAAAATGTACGAACAGAAGCTTGTACACTCCGCTTGTATTAAAGTACACTCTCTATTTTTTGGATTTCAATGCCCAATGAGTTCTAGCGTCGACACAAGATTAGTTTCCACAGTTGACGTTAAAATTAACATCTCACATAATATCGTCTAACCGTCGTGAGATTCTACGTCTAATCGTTCGAGTATCAATTAATCGAGACGAAACCTCTCAGCATTCATTGTCCCACTGACTCGTCTGGATCATTGCACCGAGATAAGCACCGCGGTTAATTCTCAAGCAATTCAGCCGTGTTCCTGCCACAATTGCGATCGTCTCTCAAAGCATTAATTGATTCGTCATTCGATAGAACACGTACGGGGCCTACACACTTGACGACGCTTGAAATTGTAGATACATATCGTAGATAGAACGGTTATTGATGCCCGCAGTGTCTCGCGTGTCCCTCGAGAGTGGTAACTCCGCGAACAAAGAACGTCATCGACGTTGTATCAGAGGTAGAGGTACACTTTCTGACGATCGACGACGACGACGACGAACGAAACATCCTACCGATCTCTCCTGGCGTCGATCGTGCTGCCTCGACGTAGTTAATTGAAGCAATTAAAAGCAGCCTCAGCTCGCCACGGATCGTCCTCGCGTTCGTTAATCGGAGGGATCGTGGGTGTGCTCGAGAAGAGGTTGTGTATCGCGAGTCGAGCAACGTGTAATCATTGGGACAGGCTTCTACATAGTAGAAGCTTCCACGTAGAGTCGAGTAGTCTCCACGTTCCGCAACATCCCGGAAGACGAGAGAGATACGGAGTAGACACGCCTAATCTGGGATTAGATGGCCAAACCATCCTACGAGCTACGATTTATTTCCAGACCGGGATAGTCGAACGTCTGTTTCTTTTTCTTTTTTCTCTTTGTTCTACGACTGTCGATTTAAAACGACACGAAACTGTTTTAGACGACAGGTTGCTGGAATTACTATAATTCCGGTTGTTTTTTTTTTTTTTACACACATGTTTATAAATAAGATAACATTACATGGAAAAATTGGTACGACGAGTAATACACGTAATACAAAAATTGGTATTGTATACAAAATCAATGGAAATTCCTTTTCTGGAAATTTTTTTTGCTTACATTTTTACCTGGATGTTATATTGACAATGTATCTATCTATGAATCTTGAGATATGTAATTAAATTATGTGGTTGTAAGTATACTTTGAGATATATTAAATTATGTAGGTATAAGTATATATATATATATATATATATATATATATATATATATATATATATATATATAATTAGATTGTGAATTTCTGTTGAATAATAAATATCTATACGATTATATATCATATGATTATATTATAATATCATAATTGAATTGTAGTATAAAAATCTAATTTTACAAATAATTTACATCTAGTACAAAATTAAATTCACTTTAGAACAACAGAGTCTCATTGAAGTCAATTTTTCTGTAAATTCATCTACAACTTCATTCCTCTATTTGTACTTCAGACTTCATTTCTCTTCATTTGAATTATATGGAAACGCTTAGAACATTCTTTCTAATATTTGAAGTTTATAAAGACGATGTGTATTACAATAACTACGTATAAATCTTGAGATGTGATAATTGAATAATAAATATCTATCTGTTTAAGTCATAACTGAATATAATCTATATTAATTATGTAAATAATTTGTACCAAATACATCAAAATTAAAGTCAATTTATGAGATAAGAGATACTAAATGTCTCATTGAAATCAATAATGAGATTCCTCTTTCTGGGATATTCACCTATAATTTTATCTAGATTTCATTCTTCTAATATTGTATCTCAGATTTCATCACTCTATTTGAATTATGAAACGCATAGAGTATTCTTTCTTGTATCTGAAGTTTGTAGAGAAAATATATACTATACTATATTATATACTGCAATATTATATTATATATTACAATCTATAAATTTTATATAAATATTATAAGGTAAATAAATTTTATATAAATTTGTAAGACGCACAATTAAATAATTACAAATCTTGGGAAAACGTCGAATAAACAAATATCTATGTCTTTAAATCACACGTATACCACAATTGAATATATTTAATTATATTATTACATTGTTCACGATATAAAAATTTAATTGTACAAGTAACCTACATCAAATGCACCAAAATTAAATTTAGTTTAGAGAATAATGTCTTGTCAAAAAAATCGACGAAGAAATTTCCTTTCTGTAAATAACCGTTACCGACATTGTTTTTAAGCCGAGTTCCCCTATCTGCCTTATTGTTATTAATTCGTTTAGGAACAATTTGGTGAAAACTTACCAGAGAAACTGAGCGCTGCTGAAGCTTGAGTCCGAGGTCCTCTTTCCCGTCCCCACAGTCGGTCGTATAAAACAGCACGCTTTTCTTCGATCCCCTGAAATCAAAGCTGTTTTCAACATGCCATCTGCAGAACGATTGGAACTACCGCTTTGGAGTTGTAATTACACAACGTCGGGAACGTCGTAATTTATCCAATTACGATACGAACGATCTGTTTGCTTATACCACAGACGTTCCATCGTATTTAATCGTTCCCCTTCAACACATTTGTTCAACGATAATTACACTGGTGATGCTCTCCACTCTGTTGAAAATATTCTGCGCTTTTTCATTCGAAACTCCTCGCTTCCGAAGAGGCTGTAATCTCTTAAAGTTACTGTATTTCTACAGTTCTTTTTTTTTTCGAAATGAAACAATAACATGCAACACACGTACAATTAACGTTTCGCTAATTTGATTGACGAAGTTTCGTGAATTTTAATCACGGAAAGAAGGAGAGAATTGGGTCGGAAATGACGAGTTACTACGGCGGCACACGGAAATGAATATCATTTGAAATTTGTAACGCGTCTAATTGATTAAACACAGTTGCCAAATTGAATTCTCCACGACGGAAATACTTCACTCTCGACACGTTGAATGCGATAGGGGCACCGAAGATCAGTAAAAATACATAATTCATTTATTCATCGAAGATCAGTTTCAGAAACGTGAATGTTGATGATACATTCCAAATTTTTCGATATTAGCTTCGTTATTATAACGATGTGATATATAAATTAATAATAACTATAAATATATAAATAATAAATAAATAATAATTATAAATATGTAAATAATAAATATATAATTATAAATATATATATAATAAATAAATAATAATTATAAATATGTAAATAATAAATATATAATTATATATATACAAATAATAAATAATAATTATAAATATATAAATAATAAATAAACAATAATAATTATAAATATATAAATAATACATAAATAATAATTATAAATATGTAAATAATACATACATAATAATTATAAATATGTAAATAATAAATAAATAATAATTATAATAATATATATAAATAATACATAAATAATAATTATAAATATGTAAATAATAAATAAATAATAATTATAAATATATAAATAATACATAAATAATAATAATAAATATATCGGTTTGTGCAACTCTCAATTTTGCTATATAATGAAAATAAAATCGTCATAAAGAATAAGTGAAAATCGAAGGAACCCCAATAAAAATAAATCCATTAAACATTACGTTTATATTTAATACGTTTCAACTTATCCGTTGCGGATAATATTTCAACATCACACCTAATGGAGTATAGTAAGAAATTCAGCGTGGCATTCGGCATGTTACCGAGATGAGTACGTCCCTGATAAATTACAACAGCTTTCCAAATTATGGCTGGCTCGCGAGTCGTGAGTGAAATTGATAATAATATTGACGTTAATTTTAATGTTAACGCTTGTAACTTATTGTATTAATGTTAAACTGCTAATATTAACTGTCCTGCCTCCTTAACGCGAGTGTTACGTGTCTGTTTGAATAGAACTTGGAAAAGCAACCAGCGTGAAAGTTTCATCTGTCGTTGGTCGTGATGAACCGCGATGATAACGGCGAGTGAACGATTATTTAAATGCGTGCTACGAAAGTTGCTACGAAAAGTTGACGAATGATTAACTGAAAGTTATGGCGCGAGCGAGGTCTTTCAGATTTCTACTCTTCAATTACGGGCGATAAATCATCGGAACAGGGCCGCTGCATACGCCCGTTCTTGTCGCGTGCAATTAAACGGGGAACGAGTAATATAATACACGGTGGTGGTATAGGCTGCGTTTATGATAATCACACCTGAGTGCTTTCCCATTCCGGTTGAATAGCTGATGTTCAGCGAGCACGGGCGAATCGATGTAGCACCGGCCCTCGTTCATAGCGGCAACATCAGCAACGGCAGCAACATTTCAATGTTACGTCAATTTGTCCGCTGCGTTAACATCTGAAAACAGATAGAACAACACTTGACACACACACACACACTTTTCTCTGCCTTCTTTGTGAATTAATACTAGAACTATCAAAGTGATCAAAATGACTAATTAATAATTTTAATTTTAAATTTAATTTATAATATTGTAATTTAATTTAAATTTCATTGATAATATTGTAATTTAATTTAAATTTAATTTATAATATTGTAGGTCAATTTAAATTTAATATATAATATTTCAATTCAATTTAAATTTAATTTATAATATTGTAATTTAATTTAAATTCAATATATAATATTATAACTCAATTTAAATTTAATTTACAATATTGTAATTCAATTTAAATTCAATATATAATATTTTAATTCAATTTAAATTTAATTTATAATATTGTAATTCAATTTAAATTTAATTTATAATATTACAATTCAATTTAAATTTAATTTATAATATTACAATTTAATTTAAATTTAATTTATAATATTGTAATTCAATTTAAATTTAATTTATAATATTACAATTTAATTTAAATTTAATTTATAATATTGTAATTCAATTGAAATTTAATATATAATATTTTAATTCAATTTAAATTTAATTGATAATATTGTAATTCAATTTAAATTTAATTTATAATATTATAATTGAATTTAAATTTAATATATAATATTATAATTGAATTTAAATTTAATATATAATATTATAATTGAATTTAAATATAATACATAATATTTTAATTCAATTTAAATTTAATTTATAATATTATAATTGAATTTAAATATAATATATAATATTATAATTCAATTTAAATTCAATTTATAATATTATAATTCAATTGAAATTTAATATATAATATTTTAATTCAATTTAAATTTAATTTATAATATTTTATAGATTATATACATGTACATGTATATTATAAAGATAAAAAATGAATGAACTTGTTTCTATCCAGAACAGACTTAATTTCGACAAAAATTGAAGAAAATTAAAAAAAAAAAAAAGAAGATCTGAAATCCGTCATATCGACGAGTTCTGTTGTTTCTAAAATTATTCGACCGTATATCTAGGTTGTGTTTTACGCCTTTCAATATTATAAAACGTAAAATTAGAGGGAAAAAGAAATGGTTCCGACCGGAATCGAACCGGCGATCTTCTGCGTGTAAAGCAGACGTGATAACCACTACACCACGGAACCTTGACAAAACGATTGGTCCCGCATTATAAACCGGTAATTATTATTAAATTATAAAAAAACATTATATGTATCTTATCGATTACGGACGTCGTTACCAAACTGCGAATGTTTACACATTTTTGAGAATTTTAAGCCTCCAGAAATCTGCAAAATTCAATGCTCAAAGTACATTCATCCCTCAGGGAAGGAGTTGTTTCAACCAGAGACTGAAAACCGAAATATTTTGAGGTATTATACCGGTAAACTGAAACCGAAATATTGTTAGGTTTAGGTATTATACCGGTAAACTGAAACCGAAATATTGTTAGGTTTAGGTATTATACCGGTAAACTGAAACCGAAATATTGTTAGGTTTAGGTATTATACCGGTAAACTGAAACCGAAATATTGTTAGGTTTAGGTATTATACCGGTAAACTGAAACCGAAATATTGTTAGGTTTAGGTATTATACCGGTAAACTGAAACCGAAATATTGTTAGGTTTAGGTATTATACCGGTAAACTGAAACCGACATATTGTGAGGTTTAGGTATTATACCGGTATTTGGGAAATCGGTTTTAATACCGGTATATACCGGTATGGTACCACTTTACTGACGAAAACCCATTTTTTCATTTTCTACGTACAGTGACTCTTATTAATATTCGGACATCGTGCTATTCAAAATATTGTTGTGGATTTCGATTGTTTATAATAGTAAATTTGGATTAATTTTTTAATAATATAACAAAACATTCATTATAGTTTATAGTAACATAAATTTTATTTATTTATTGCACATACTTTTCTTAATATCAAACAATAAACTG
>NW_025110006.1:283799-289900 GCF_011392965.1 Frieseomelitta varia | reverse complement strand
ACATCCAACTGAGAATTAAGCGTGAATTGAAGCACATCAACTAAGTAACGATACAAAGTATCTACGGACTGGATCGTGGCACGAAACGTGATCGATCGTATTTCTTTTACGACCATTTGATTTCCTTCCCTGAAACGTGAATCACGAGACGCTACTTGTATTCACGGAACACCCATCTGCATTCGCGCGCAACGTCGTTTAATTATGCGACGTCTACCGTCCTAGCAATTCATACAGACGCATACACGTCCCTGCATTTGTCTAGATTGTTGGTGTTCGCGGTTGGTGTTCGTGGCTGTGGGCGAAAGAATGAACTTTCTCGTGCGTAACAACACGCAGATCAACCGACCGATTACTTAATGCACTTACGAATATTACTCATGACGTTCCTCGTTCGATTGTAACCGCGCGTGGGTTTGCCAACTGGCGCCTCTCTCCTACAAACAAGAACTCCGAACAATCGAGCGCAACTGTGCGATGGATTCCAATCGTCATCGATCGTAACTGAATTACGAATAGGATCCTTCAATCGTATTCGTTTCGTATCGAATAATCAATCGAACCTCGAGCTTCGTTCATTGAATTGTCGTTCAAATGCAATTTGAAGAAAGTCAAACAAAATGCGTTTGTGCAGCTTTTTTATGTATTTCTATGAACGTTGTATCATTATAGAAAACTCGGTATATAAAAGTTACGTCGTCGGTTATTAAAGTTGATAATCATAATGATGTTATAATGTTATTATACTGTAATGTTACAATAAGTTTCCACAAGTATGCAAGTATGTAAGTTTTTATACATTTGACCATTTGACTACAATAAATTTTTACACAAACATCTCTAGTATTTAGTTACAGTTTTGCAATATCCCATTGTTTTACACGCGACAAATATTTCTATTTTTTTTTTTTTTTATTTTTATTTCTATTTTTCTCAAAAAAATATTTTTATTTTCTTTTTATTTTTACCTTTATTTTTCTCAAAAATAATTTATTTATTTTTTTCACATTTCTCCTGAGACACCCTGTATGTAACGTGGACATTTCAGTAAATAAACTAAACGAGAAAACAAGTGCAACTTAATGGACTGAGCTCGTAGTTCAGTTGGAATGATACATACATACATGTTTCATCCGCTGTTATATAGCATTGTTACAATATGTTACAGATATCGCAATATTCGCGATGATGGTTATAACCGTTCAACCGTCATTTGAATTTTGACCTCTACGCGTGTAAGAGTATGCAAAATATTTATGAGGGCACGCATGGCTTGGTATACGGTATAGTGTCCCAGAGGATGATGGGGAACGTGAGTTATACGTGAGCAAGGGCCATGATACCGTGACGAGCTACAGCTGGTCGTCAGGTGTGCCCTAAGATTCTATTGAAAGTTGGTCGCAAATAAACAGTTTGTTGTAATTTCGAATATTCTCGCTTTAAGGGTATTCTATTCGTTCGGTTTTTTCCCTGTTTTTTTTTTTATTTACTGTTGATCAGAGCACGCTTGCCATTTCGTGTTTGTGTTAAGTAGATAAATAACAGACAAGCAGTACAGCGTTTTCTTAGAGTGAAATCTTTGTAACTAATATTATATTATGTATATAATTTACATTAAATTAATGTATATAATAAAATAAATATAAGAATAATCGAATAACATCAACGAAATATCAATATGAAATTGATTAATTCAACATTAACTATGAACTAATGAAAAATGAAAATTATAGATTCGATTGGAGAAAAAAAAATTGATCCATAAATTCATATCATTAGACAAAAATATAATATAAATTTATATTCAGTTATTTGAGAATATAGAGAATAATAATAATAATACAGAATAATAGAAAAATGTAATCCTATGATAATTGTATATAATAACATTTTTTATCTTTTGATAAGATTATTATTCAAGAAATATAAATGACTCAAAATAATGACTCTGTAATAATAATATTACAGAATAACAGAAAAATATTACTATTATTATATTACAGAATAATAGAAAAATATCATTATTATTATATTACAGAATACTAGAAAAATATCACTATTATTATATTACAGAATAATAGAAAAATATCACTATTATTATATTACAGAATAATAGAAAAATATTATTATATTAGAGAATGATAGAAAAATGTAATCCTATAATAATTGTTCATAATAACATTTTTATTCTTTTGATAAAATTATTATTCAAGAAATATAAATGACTCTGTAATAATAATATTACAGAATATTAATACTAATATTATATTTTTATTCTTTTGATAAAATTATTATTCAAGAAATATAAATGACTCTGTAATAATAATATTACAGAATACTAGAAAAATATCACTATTATTATATTACAGAAAAATGTAATAATTGTATAATTGTATATAATAACAAAAATGTTATAATAATTGTATATAATAACATTTTTATTCTTTTGATAAGATTATTAATCAAGAAATATAAATGACTCAAAATAATGACTCTGTAATAATAGAAAAATATTACTATTATTATATTACAGAATAATAGAAAAATATCATTATTATTATATTATAGAATAACAGAAAAATATCACTATTATTATATTACCGAAAAATAGAAAAATGTAATATAATTGTATATAATAAAATTCTTTTGACAAAATTATTATTCAAGAAATATAAATGACTCAAAGTAATAAAAAATCCTGAAGTAATTAAAGTAAATGTATTTAATAGCGGAATATTTTCATTATAATGTATCGCTCATTTATTTCTACATAAGAAGGGTCATTTATGACACACGCATCATACATGTGCATATTCAATAAATACAAATATTTATACATAAGTAAATATACCAACTACAACAATCAATATAAACATAAGTCACACGCTTCTATCATCTCTATCGTCTGCGTTTATTATTAATAAACCACGCAGCTTTAATTTACGTATCAATTCTTTAAAGACAGGTACACGTCTGCATGAATATTCATAGTCTGATGAATATTAACAATCATCGGCGAAGAGATTGGATAAATCCGGGCGAGAAACACTGTGCTTTAAATTCGCCAGACATTTTTTAATATCACGTTGTTATGTAAAACGTGGTCTTAGGCGTATCTTTCCCGTCACCTTCATTCAAACCGACGTGTGCGACCAGCGGCTTATGGATATTACAAAGCGCCCTTCTGCAAAAGCATGCGAACAACCGGCCGAATAACTGTGTAGCTTACAGTAGCTTACTGTTCCGCAGCCGCGACACAATGGAGGCGCAATAAGACTGCAGCGTGTATACGATGGACGAGCGCTGTCATCGTATTATTTGTCACGAGACGCGATTGAACGAGATAACAAAGTGTACGTATTTAACTTCTCAGCTCATTGATTCACGTTAACGACAAACGACCGTCCTAAGTTTACGACACGGGGCGAAGGATCGAGAAATTATTGTATCAGATTGTGAACGGGAGACGGGAGAATTCTAGAATAATTCGCGGACCATAACGAGTGACCAAAACCAGTGTACAACAATTCGTCGCGTTCTTTTTCAACCTCGGCGCTGGGATAATATCACTGGAGAGAAATTACTAAGAATTGATAGAATTTATTATTTGTGCTGACTGGTTATATTGTGTTAATATAATTACTAAGAATTGATAGAATTATATTATTTGTGCTGACTGGGTATATTGTATTTAAGTTTTACTGAAAACTGTATTAAAATATTGTATATTTGTAAACTGTAAAATATTGTATATTTAAGTACACTGAAAACTGTATTAAAATATTGTATATTTGTAAACTGTAAAATATTGTATATTCAAGTATACTGAAAATATAACTGTAAAATATTGTATATTTAAGTATACTGAAAATTTAACTGTAAAATATTGTATATTTAAATATACTAAAAATATAATTAAAATATTGTATATTTAAGTATACTGAAAATATAACTGTAAAATATTGTATATTTAAGTATACTGAAAATATAACTGTAAAATATTGTATATTTAAGTATACTGAAAATATAATTAAAATATTGTATATTTAAGTATACTGAAAATATAACTGTAAAATATTGTATATATAAGTATACTGAAAACTGAGAGAATATTGCAATTCTGGAGGGAAAAAAAATTCTCGACGCGCGTGGCACGTCATTCCAGCTCAAGAGGTGAATTTCGCGTTTGCGAGCAGTGTTTTAGAGCCCTTTCAAAGGGTGGGAGGAAGGCGGTCCCCAGAGCGGTGGGTGAAGTTTGGCAACGGCGCGGAACTTCCTCCTCCGGGTCATCGAACCGTTACAACCAAACCGACTCTTTGGAAAGTCCTCCGGTTGACGAAACGTCCTTAACCCTTGCGCAATTTTAAAGAAAAATGAAAGGCTCTATCTGCACGGAATTTTCTTTAATATAAAAAATAGGGGAAAAAATATGTTTGTTTCAATTATTAAAATATTTCTATTTGTTAAAAATATCTCTATTCTATTATGTTTATTTTAATTATTAAAATATTTTCCATTTGTTAAAAATATCTCTATTCTATTATGTGCATTTCAATTATTAAAATATTTCTATTTGTTAAAAATACCTTTATTCTATTATGTTTGTTTCAAATATTAAAATATTTCTATTTGTTAAAAATATGTCTATTCTATTATGTTCATTTCAATTATTAAAATATTTCTATTTGTTAAAAATATCTCAATTATATTATATTTATTTCAATTATTAAAATATTTTCCATTTGTTAAAAATATCTCTATTCTATTATGTTCGTTTCAATTATTAAAATATTTCTAATTATTAAAAATATCTCTATTCTATTATGTTCGTTTCAATTATTAAAATATTTCTAATTGTTAAAAATATCTCTATTCTATTATGTTCGTTTCAATTATTAAAATATTTCTACTTGTTAAAAATATCTCTATTCTATTATGTTTATTTCAATTATTAAAGTACTTGCAATATATAAAATATTTCTTGAAATATTAGATATTTCTTAAAATGAAAAAAAGTAATATTTAAATAAACTCTTTATTACAGAGTGGGACATAAATAATCCCACAATGCAACTAACGTTACAAATTAAATTCATTGAAAGTCGATTCATAGAATTGCCAAGTGAACGAAAGAATTTAAATAAAATGTAACAATGTACGAGTATTAGTAATTTCAATTTTAGTTAAGGTTAAGAAATATCCAATCATAGATTGACTGTGGGACAATTTTAAACTCACCTAACTCCAAAGAGTTAAACGAGCCGAAGGACCAGCTACGAATTTCGAGAAAAGAAAAAGAAAATAAGAAACTGTCTAAGCTGTACTAATTGCCCTCGCCCGAGGTGGCGTATGTTCACATGTCTGAACGATCAAGAAGAAGAAAAAAACAATTCCCCCGCCCAATACTCGTGGAATTCGTCTCATAAATCACGTCAACGAAAAAGACCTAATGATCAACTTCCTCATTTTTCTTCGCTTCCTGGACGCGAAAGCTGGATTTCATATTTCGTTCGCGTACTTTGGCGTTCGTGTGAAACTGGCACGTGATTTATTTAACGCGTTCCCGTCGGCGGAATTAAGCAATCCGGGTTATAATTGTCTCGCGCGAGCAACGACGGTCACAAACTTACGTACATTGAACTGAACTTAAGCTTGACGACAATTGGACTTTGGCAACGTATGAATTTCATGAATAACGCATTTGGCAATTTCAAATGTTCCTTTGATATAATAATGTTCGATTCGTTCATAATTCGATGGTATTCAAAATTCGATTCGCGAGAAAATAAAGATCGTACAGCAAATTTTAGAGGGTTCCATTTTGTTATCATTGTTCTTTTTTTTTTTTTTTTTTTTTTTTTTTTTAAATTTTGACAGTTTCCGAATTTTTTAGTATATATGCATGAAATTTATTTTATGTATATATATATATTATATCTATTTATATTTGATATATATTTAACATATATATATATACTCACATATTAAAAAAATATAACATATATATATATATTTTAATATATATTAAAAATATAACATATTTATATATATAGTTTAATATATATTAAAAATATATCACATTTATATATATTTTTTTTAAT
>NW_025110006.1:240858-283353 GCF_011392965.1 Frieseomelitta varia | reverse complement strand
ACATATGTATATATATATATTTTAATATATATTGAAATAATATATTATATTTAATATATATCTAAATATTTAATTTTAATATAATATATTATTTTAATATGTATATAAAAATATTTATATATATATTTTAATATATATTACATACATATTAAAAATATATCATATTTATATATATATATTTTAATATATATTAAAAACATAACATATGTGTATATATATATATATTTTAATATATATTACATACATATTAAAGATATAGCATATTTTATATATATATATATATATATATATATATATATATATATATCTGTTATATTTCACGAATATTTTTGTTATATTTTGTTATTTTTGTTTTGCACAGTTTCACTTTTTCCATTTCTCTTCCACTGCACTGGTCGTTTAACCAATCTTGAATATTTTGGCCACTTAACCAACGACGCTTGAAATATATAATTCGCAACGCACGTGATAATACAATATACATACGGTCAATTGCCCGGTTATGGAAGCATCGGCTGTTCTTATCTCAATGTGGAATTTATGCCATCAAAGATTACGACTTTAAGAAGCCAACGGCTCCGTCCTTTTGCCTCCTTCGCTTATCCGATTAAGTTCTCTGTACGGCACGCCGCGTAACATGTTGTACGAACACCCTTCGGATGGTTCCTCTCTTTTCTTCTTTTCTTCGTCAGGTATTGCACACGTGTGCGTGTATGCAAATTGGAAAACGGCGCGAATACACGTAATACAGTCTCAAAATCTCATTTGCAGTTAAATGTTCAATAGCCTCGCGAGTCACTCTGTATACAGGGTGTCTCAGAATGGGCGACGATTCTGCGAGCGAAACAGAAGGAGTGGAACTTTTTCGTCGGAGAAATTTCGTTTTCGACAAGACGTCGAGTTCGAAAAAAGTGTGCATGAATTTCAGTACACTTGGATAGACGAGAAATGATCGACACGAGGATACTCTACGTGGAAAAATGTGGAACAAAATTTTTTCGTTCGAGGTATAAGTTCTGAGAAAGTAAATTTTAAATGCGTTTCGTTGAAAAGTGTCTCAAGCGCACATGTACTTCGATATTCAAACTCGATTCTCTCGGAAACGAAGCGAACAAATTTTATTTTCATCTTTCTTCTTACAGAGAAACTACACGAGATTTTTTCAACAGTTCATTTAAATATTTAAATTCGATTTCTTCGGGTTCGAACTTTCAACCTCTCGAACGTGATGTTAGTGAAAAAAAAATTATTAAGTTCGTTGATCGATCGTTAGACAAATAATTGACAGACCTAATTCCTTTGTATCGATTTCCTCTCAAAGCAGCCTTCTGCAAAACCTGAAGCTGCACGATCACCATAGCTTCCTACTGTATTCAGAACAAAGCTCGAAGCTGCCTGAAGAATATATTTGAATTCGATATCGGGGCCGCTTTGACGCGTAATCCACCGTTTCGTAATAAAACGGTCGACGAAATACCACTTCGGTTAGCTTCAAATCGATCGCTGATAAATATTGTTAAACTTCAGATTCAATCGCTACGTAACTGCATTGAAGTATCACTGTACGGCAATTTTTTTTCTTTATACAATTGCACACCAAATTTCACTGATTTTATACTATACTAAACTATACCATAAGTATAATCACTAATTCTATACTATACTAAGCTATACTATAATATTACTATTCTATAATATAAAATATTTATACCATTCTATAGTATAAAATATTTATACTATTCTATAGTATAAATATCACTAAGTCTATACTGTACTAAAGTATATTATAATACCACTATTCTATACTTAAATATCGCCAATTATGTACTGTACTAAACTATATTATAATATCACTATGGTATACTATAAATATCACTAATTCTGTACTAAACTATATTATAATATTACTAATTCTTTACTATAGTAAACTATATTATATTACTAGTTCTGTACTATACTAAACTATACTATAATATCGCTAATATATTACACTATATTTATAGTATACTATAAATATTACTAATTCTCTACTATACTAAATTATACTATAATATCACTAATGTAGTATACTGTAAATATTACTAATTCTGTACTAAACTATAATAGATACTAAAAATGTCACTAATTGTATACTATACTATACTATACTATACTATACTACATTGTATTAAACTATGCCATAATATACTATGCTATGCTATACTATACTGTACTAAACTATACCATAATACACTATGCTATACTATACTGTGCAAAATCCAATTCTACATAATTTTACACCAATTTGATCTAAGACGTTTCGTTAAGCAATTCTGTTAACAACACGCCACGCAATTAGGCGTTTTACAATTGTTTTGTTCTCCCTCGTTGCGAACGACTTGGCTGCAACTGATAATTAATTGCAGTCGTGCGATTCTCGACAAGAGGAACACAAAGAAAAAAAAGAAAAAACAAGAACGTTTCCTCCGGTTTTCCAATCCGGAGCAACAGTTATCCGAGTTGGACGCGAGAAAAGCGGGGAACTTCTGATTTGTTGCTTCTTGCTGTTGTCTCGCGCTTCCGTGGCAATTTATTTCCACAGAGATTAAACGAAGAAAAAGCAATTTCCACAACGAAAGAGTGTGCAAGGTCATAAAACGGTCAATTGTTGGAAACGCGTTGATTAGTTGTCCCGCGATTCGCGTTTGATAAAAAGCGGGGAAGATTTTGTCGTTTGCCGAGGAGGAATCTCGAGCGCATACTTGGACGAAATTTATGTCGCAAACGATAATTCGTAAAACAATGTTTTTTAGCATTTGGCAAATAATGGATTTCGATCAATGATGTGTTGCTCATTTGGTCAGTTAAAGGAATGTGAAGCTATAGAAATAATTGGGAAAATACGTAATAAATTGGAGAGCCAATTATTTGAGAGAAATATGAATAACGTTGTAATATAGAATATTCGATGATTGGAAATTTCTCTCTAAAATAACTCTGTCTCAAAATAAATATCGATGAAACCAAAATACTCAAATGAAAGGAAAAAGATAATCAATGAAAATCGAAATGTTATAACTTTAAAAATATATATATAAATATTATAACTTATTAAAAATATATGTATAAATATTATAACTTATTAAAAATATATATAATATATATAACATATAAAAATATATTATAAATATATATAAAAATATATTATAAATATATTAAAAATATATATAATATATATAACATATAAAAATATATATAAAAATATATTATAAATATATTAAAAATATATATAATATATATAACATATAAAAATATATATAAATATATATAAAAATATATTATAAATATATTAAAAATATATATAAATATATATAAAAATATATTAAAAATATATATAAATATATATAAAAATACATTAAAAATATATATAAATATAAATAATTTACATATATATAAATATTATAACTTATTAAAAATATATATAATATATATAACATATAAAAATATATATAAATATATATAATTTACATATATATAAATATTATAACTTATTAAAAATATATATAAATATATATACTTATTAAAAATATATATAAATATTATAACTTTAAAAATAATGTTGTTTGAAAATTTTTCAAAACACCCAGATCTGCACGAGCAGGTTTCTCCATAAACAGGATAGGAGAAGATACAGTTAAAACAGTTATAATTTCGAAGAAGTGAAAGTGTGCATCGGCGAGTATGTAAGTGTAGGGATAACTGATTTACTCTCCAGTTAATTCGCTTCGTCCGAACGATGGAAATTAACATACTTCTTGAGCGAATGATCGTTAACGAAGGATTAGTAAATTGATGTAAAAATTAACTTGGGGAGAAATAGGATCATAATCCCGTATAATATTATATGTAAGTCCTGTTATAATACAATTCCTCAAGCAAGAACGTAAATGCAAATGTAAACGAAAAATGATTTTAATGAAGCTATTAATCAGATACGCTTGGATGTATTTATACGCCCGTTACCGGTATAATATTATGGTAATGCAATAATTTGATATGCCGCAAGTATAGTTATAATAACAACCTTCGTGTTATTCAAAATGCTGTTCACATGAAAAATTAATGTATAGAGAAATATTATGATTCAATGTAGATGCGCGAAAAATATTATTTATTAAATAAATATAATTATTATTATATAATTTTATTATTATAATATTATATTATATATACATTAATTATTAAATATAATTGTAATACTATAATTATATATTAATTGTTAAATATAATTATAATATTATATACTTAATATAATATAATTCAATACAATATTATATTTAAAAATAATATAATATTTATATTTAAAAAATATATAAAATAATATAATATAATATTATATATATATATATAGTATTTATATTTAAAAATAATATAATATTTTATAACCGTATCGCAAAATACTTGTAAATTTTATCAGAAATGCATTTATATATCGTTCATTATACGTAATAGTTCGAAACAGCGCAAGCGTGGTTGCAAGAATAACCTTCCGACGAAAATGTTATTCGTATGAAAATTCATTGTGTAGGAAACTCATAGTTGTTCTTATTGAAACACTTATGCGCTAGCAAGTAATAGATAATTTATTTCGATACTCCGATACAATTTTATCTTTTATCACGTAATAACTGTACTTTTCAGGAACTTTCTAATTATGGTTTATCGCCGTTATGGGAACCTATGGAAAACGCGACCGAGATGAACAGATGGTACTGAATGTAATTTTTATAAGTACCACAATTTGAAATTGCCGTAAAACGCGATGTGTACTTCGTGAATATTCCAAACTCGAGTTTCTCGAATTTTATTCTTTACTTTCGACACATTTCTACATGTAGAATTTAATCGATTGGACACGAATCGTGAGACACCCTGTATACAACATACATTGCATAAGAATATATATAAATTATCGTAAAATATCTCTTTAACCATTTTTAACCAGTTTAGGACTCGATACTTTTTCACTTTTAAAAATCTAATACTTTTACGATTTATGATGAAAAAGCATGTTATGGTCGAATTAAAAAAAAAATAAAGATGACATTGCAAATTTCGAAATTTCTCAACACACACACGAGCCCTTAAAACCATTCAACTTTTGTATTAAACTTTTATCTACTGAAACAAAATATAATTTAATTTTGTATTAAACTTTTCGTTAGACGCATAATTTATTTCAGGTGTGCAAATTACGTGAATAATTTGCGGGCAACGTGTTTATATCATGAAATTTCTTCTTCATCTCGTCTATTGAAATTTTCCCACCATGACAAACATTAATTAAAGTATTAAACGATATGATAATAAATTCTGGTTGAAAAAGGACAATTACATTTCCTTGAAAATATATTTTTTTATAATATAAAACGTTATGTAGTAATCACGTTCGGAGGAATTCACGTTTATAAAAGTCAAGCGAAGTCAAATAACTCGTATCGTAACGTGGAATGTTCACTTTTCTTTTTGTATAATTATATTTTCCATCTTGCCTTTCCCTTTTTTATCTCTGAACAAATAAAGCGACACTTGCAATTTGCAAACTTACATAATTTAACGCTGCGACAAAGAGGAAACGTGTTAACCATTCCTTTTAACGATCAAGAAACTTGATTCTTCCACTCGGAGCAAGAAGAAAACGAACACCTAACGTGAAATAAATTGAAATAACGGTGTACGAGCCAGGCAGCAAACAATCAGTCTTTGTTTTAGTATTGAAAGTGTTTCATTTCCCTTTTAAATGAGGGATAAACTTAAAAATCATTCTCCTTTCTTTTATTTTCTCTTTATTTTTTTCTCAATTTTAAGCGCAAAGTCCGCCGTCTGTTTACGAGATACAATTCTCTAATATACTTCCTAATGCTATAATATTCTCTAATATAATTCCTAATATACTCCTCAATGCTCTAGAATTTTTTCTTCAATTTCCTTGAGAACAATCGAGAAGAAAAAAAAGTCGTTCATTGGACTGATAAATTTTTATGAAAATAAAACTGCAAAATCTCGTTCGAAAAAAAATTAATTAGTTCCGAGTAATTTATTTGCTACTGATTATTTGAAACAACGACGTGCTTGGGTAGAAACAATTCACTCGATTTATCACGTAAAAATTAAATTCCCTTCGTAAAGCTTTGCAACTCCATTCGTTCCGATAAGCCGGACAACTTGTTTGAAATTTAATTCAACCCGTTTGCACGAAGCGAAATATTCCGCGAGTAAATGATAAAACGAGGAGTAATTCCCGAACAGCGATTAAGAATCTTACGTTTGTTAATAGGAAAGCTCGGAAGTCTAAGTGCGAGTGACAACTTTAGATTAAAAATTGCTTTTATCGTGCAAATATTTTTGTTATTAAAACCATCAATTGATGGGATCTTTTGGTTTGCTATTTCAAACAGTTTATATTTATATTTACGTATATTGAGTTGACAAACTGTGCAATCGACTGATATTACTATTGTCAAGTCACTCAAGTTTGATAAAGTTTGAAACTCCATTTGTTTCGACGAGTCAAACCTCTCAAAAACTTGTAAATTTGAAGAAAACACATGTATTCGGTATATATTGAGTTGATAAACTGTGCAATTGATTGATATTGCTATTCTCAAGTCACTCAAGTTTGATAAAGTTTGAAACTCCATTCGTTTCGACGAGTCAAACCTCTCAAAAACTTGTTACAAATTTGAAGAAAACACACGTGTTTGATGTATACTGAATTGATAAACTGTGTAATTAATATTGCTATTGTCAAGTCACTCAAGTTTGATAAAGTTTGAAACTCCATTCGTTTCGACGAGTCAAACCTCTAAAACAACTTGTTACAAATTTGAAGAAAACAGACGTGTTTGATGTATACTGAGTTGTTAAACTGTGCAATTGATTGATATTGCTATTCTCAAGTCACTCAAGTTTGATAAAGTTTGAAACTCCATTCGTTTCGACGAGTCAAACCTCTGAACAACTAGTAAATTTAAAGAAAGCACGCACGCGATGCTCGATCTTGATTGAGTTGGTAAACTGTGTAATCGATTGACGTTGCCGTTGCTTTTAAACCGGCTTGTTCTCTAGCTGGTTTAATTTAGTTACAGTTGCGTTTAAGATTTATCGAGGGAATTAATCAGAGAACGGAGAACGTACTAGACCAGATGCTTGATGTGCCGGCTTCTGTCATTACTTAAGCTGTCGCATTCCGCTAGTTAGGAGTCAAACATGAGGCACCCTTACTCTTATTAATCGAATCGGTGATCTTTCGAGCAACTCTCCTCTCGAGTATGTTTCAAAAAGAAAGAAAGGAAATACAAGGGGCGCGTACATGTACATGTACACTCGTTTATAATGTAACAGAGCTAACAAGAGTAAGTGAATTTGAAAAATCATTGGGAGGTTACCAGAGTCCTATATATAATTGTTTTTTAATCGAAGACTTTTATAATTATATAATCACAATGAATAGATACTAATAGAACTGATAGATATTAGATACTGAAATTAGATATAGAAATAGATACTAAAATCTATAGAGCTATTAATGTAGAATATTAACAAAATTAATAAGAGTAAATGAATTTGAAAAATCACTGGGAAATTATCAAAATTCTTAATAATTGTTTCCTAACTGAAGACTTTTATCATTATAGAATTAGAATAAATAGATACTAGTAAAATCAATAATAGAGCTATTGGTACAGAATAGGTGACAGAACCAACAAGAGTAAGTGAATTTGAAAAATCACTGGGAGATTACCAGAGCCCTATATATAATTGTTTCTTAATCGAAGACTTTTTTAATTATATAATTACAATGAATAGATACTAATAAAACTGATAAATATTAGATATTGAAATTAGATATAGAAATAGATACTAAAATCTATAGAGCTATTAATATAGAATATTAACAAAATTAATAAGAGTAAATGAATCTGAAAAATCACTGGGAAATTATCAAAATTCTTAATAATTGTTTCCTAACTGAAGACTTTTATCATTATAGAATTAGAATAAATAGATACTAGTAAAATCAATAATAGAGCTATTGGTACAGAATAGGTGATAGAACCAACAAGAGCAAGTGAATTTGAAAAATCACTGGGAGATTGTCAAAGTTTTTAAGAATATTAGTTCTTAATCCAAAGGCTAAAAAAAGGCTGCTACAATCAATTCATTATAATTCTAATTGTAATTAACTAATGGATCTTAAACCTTACAAATGTAACAAGTTTTTGAGCTCTAAATTTTAGTTCTCTATAAATATAAAATTAAGACATAATTTATTTTTCATAGAAATAATGTTACACGCGTTACAGTTATAATGTTTATTGCAAGTATAAGTGATTTATAGTAGGGGATAAGGATGGGCCAAAAGTGGTCTAATAGATAAAAGGATAAATACGCCACATAAATAATATAAAAAGTGATACATTTATTAGAAACTGCGCCGAATGTCATATAATGTTTCACAATTTGACCTGATGTGGCCGAAACGTACGCCAGACACTTTTAAGTACTCGACACTTTTAGCCCTCGCGGCACAGAGGCAGGTAAAGTTGGTCAAGTGTCAAAATTTACCCGGCACGTGTTCCGACGTTATGCGGATTGACAGAGAATCCAACAAGAGAATAAAGATCGGAAATCTGGGTCAGGTCGCCGTGTAAAATATACCGTAACTTTCGTTCAATCTCTGCTGGAATAGCGTAAAATTCCACACGCGGCCTTGGATACCACGGCAATCTATGTCGCTACCTGATGCTTTAATTTAAGTATGCATGTGGCGGTGTTGCGTAACTACAAGCCTCGGCTAGCAAAGTCTTGCACACGTGCATACTTACAATAACTTAACTCGATAGATTCATAAGCGGTATTATTCTCTTTGGAGCGTGTTCTGCGCTAGCGTAACGTGATCTTTTTCATACTGTAACAAGGCTGTGTATTGCAAATTTTCTCTATTTTTTTCTTCAAACGATAGGACACGTATTCTCTTGTTCTATTGCATGAGAAATTTACTCGAATGCCGTCGAAATTCTTAATTGTTTAAATCAGCTTCATGAGTAAATGTGCACTTGCGTTATTATTAGCTACGCTCGAATAATGCAAATATCATGACAATCGATACTTCAGTACGTATCTTTTTAAAATTTTTAAAAATGGAAGAGATCGAGGCTCGTCATTTTTGGGTTTGACAGTGTTAATTCAATAATTTCCACGAGTCAGACATTTCCAGGGACGTGATGCATAATTCCAGTTTCGACTAAGCGTCTGGTTTCCTCTTTCCTGGCGGATCCTCGCGAGGAACATTTTAATAATTGGCAACACCTGTCGGCAGGTGTCTAGACGTAGATCTGTTTCATCGTTTAAGTTTTAGTTTCAAGCGTGAAATACTCTGTCAGCTGTGAATATATCTGACAGTCGACGTTTCTAATAATGTCGTTTCTAACGTCAGAAACATTATGTAGGATTTAAAAAATTCGTCGAGTTCGTCAGTTCGTGAACTTTTCAAGGATCCTCCGCTCCTCGTCATGAAGGGCGCCTTTGTCGATAAAGTGGCCAAGGTTCGACGCGTGTGCCTCCAACAGTCGCCTCCTGTCGTCCTTAACGCGCTCGAGTCTCGCTCCCTCGCGCTTCCTCTCTTCCCCGTCAGCCAGCTCCATGCGGAGGATTTCCTCCTCTCGAATTCTACGCCGGCATTCGACCAACCGAGCCAAGTCCTCTCGATACCGTAGCTGCGCCCTTCGTCTGGCCGCGGCGGTCAGCCTGGCGGTTCTCTCGTCCTCCATGATCCTCCTCATAACATCCTCCGCGAACATTCTATCCCGCTCGACGAACCGTAATTTGCACTCTTCCGCGAAGGTGATTTGTTCTTTCAAATTAGCCGCCAATTCCTCTCTCATCCTCCTCCTTTCGACGTCCCTTAGCTCCTTCTCGAGCAGCAGCTCGCACCTCACATCTTCGGCTATCAACTCGTCCGTCAGAGCCTCCATCTCCCTCTTTCGCGCTTCCACGCTCATCAATCTATCAGCAATTTCGCTCGCCGCCCGCTCCCTCCTCCCCAGCCGTTCCTCGCGCAGCTTTCGAGCACTCTCGCCTCTCTCGTCCACTTCCCTCGAATACGCCTCGCCCTTTCGTGCCAACTCCACCTCGGCCTCTCTCGCCTCGTCCTCGCGGATCCGCCTGATCCCCTGAAAAATCAAACGCTCGCGCCTCGCGCTGTCTGAAAGCTCGTCCCTCCTGCGCAGCGCCTCCAACGTTTCCCGCTCCTCTCTTATTCGATCGACTTCCGCCAGGATCTGCCTGTCCCGGCGAGCCTCCTCCATCGTCGCGCGCCTCTCCTCCTCCCTGAGCCTCATCTGAACGGTCAGCTCTCGCCCGTAATCCTCAGACATCGCGCGGCTCGCCGACTTCCGACGAACGTCGTCCTCGAGGATCGCCCGCTGCTCCAACCGCGCCACTTCCGCCGCACGTTGCCGCCGCGCGTCCTCCGCGAGACGATCCGCCTCCCTCTCCAGGATCTGCGCTCGCAGCTCCTTCGCCACGTACGCTCGTCGCAGCCGCGCCTCGAGCTCCGCGATCTCGTCGCCGGACTCACGATTCCGGCCGCTTCGTCCCAGTTTCGCCATGTATTCTCGCACTTTCGCCGGGTCTCCTCGTGGCTGGCTCTCCTCTTCTTCCTCCTTCCCCATGTCGCGGTTGGTTGTAAACGCGACAATCCGAAACGACTCGCTACAATTGTAACACATCGTGTATAATGGCACTCGCGGCGGCGGGTTTCTGCTGGTAGCGCTTGCCGTTTAAAGAAAGTCGGATGGTATTATTGTGCAACTGTTTGCAATTATTTTGTAAATAGGTACATATAATACAGGGAAATTTAAAAAAAATGTTCCTGCTTCTTTCTGTTGTGTCACAAGGTGAAGACTGTAATTGTATTAACAATGGCATCAAGTTGGAAAAGTCGTGACTTTGTGAAGAAATTCACTTTTTTTTTGTTTTGAAGCGGTTTCATTTTCAAGCTTCTCGAGTTTGTTTCCTCTCTCTCTCTCTCTCTCTCTCTCTCTCTCTCTCTATCTATCTATCTATCTATCTATCTATCTATCTATCTATCTATCTATCTCGAAGACAAAAATTAGGGTCAAACTACTGCTTTTTAATTCTAGCTTCGTTTGTGAATATTATCTACAGGGTGTCTATAAAGTCTCTTTACAATTTCAAAAATTTATTACAAAGGTAACTGATGAGATAGATCTTCATCAGATTTGTTCCATGTATTCAGTATTTATCAACGTTTTTATCAAATTGCATTTTAGCTACCCTGTTGATGAATAAGATACTGTTAAACGAACCCCTTACAAAATGGCTATTGCTCAAGAGAGAGCACAGTGCGTATCATGGTTTATTGAAACCAACTCGAATCTGCAGACTCAGCAAAACTTCAAAACTAAGTGTGGAAAAGATCCGCCGTCACGTCCATCAATTCGCACAAGAAATTTATAGAGGCAGGGACAGTGTTCGATAAAGGGAGGCGTGGATGACCAAGAACATTTGAGGAAAACATCGATCGTGTAAGAAATCAAGATGCCCATGAGGCAAAAAAAAAAAAAAACTTAAATATATACGTCTCATTTTTTAATAATTTTCACTTATCTGTTTTTTCATTTGTCTTTGTAATAAATTTTTGAAATTGTGAAGAAACTTTACGGACACCCTATAGACTGCTGTCAAATCGCGATTTCACGGGATTGCGTTTCACTTTGATCGTAGTCGGTAATTGATTAGCCAGTGATTAATTAACGCGCGTTCGATTAATTAACATCGATTGGTTCGTCATTGTGTAACGTGTTACGTTGTAACACAGGGCACGTGACGAACAATACACCAGCGCTGAGATCTTCGATTGTCGCGCCTTCGAGATCTTGCGTCATACGCGAAGTTTCTATAGTGTACTAACATGGTATAGCAGTTGGAGACCGAAAGCGGACACCTAAGAGGGCGCGTGTTCTGCGAATTGGTCCGCGATATATCCAGTATTGTTCACTACATTATTTAATGATGTTGCAATGAAATTTAACATTTTTAACAGTTTGTTTAAACTGAATGCACTTAAACTATTTTAAATTTAACAACGTAAAATTTAAACTGTTTTAAATTTAATAACGTAAAATTTAAACTATTGTAAATTTAATAACGTAAAATTTAAACTATTGTAAATTTAATAATGCAATTTAAACTATTGTAAATTTAATAACAAAATTTAAACTATTGCAAATTTAATAACATAAAATTTAAACTGTTTTAAATTTAATAACATAAAATTTAAAATGTTTTAAATTTAACAACATAAAATTTAAACTGTTTTAAATTTAATACCGTAAAATTTAAACTATTGTAAATTTAATAATGCAAAATTTAAACTATTGTAAATTTAATAACATTTAATAATATAAAATTTAAACTGTTTTAAATTTAACAACGTAAAATTTAAACTGTTGTAAATTTAATAACGTAAAATTTGAACTATTGTAAATTCAATAACGTAAAATTTAAACTACTATAAATTTAATAACGTAAAATTGAAACTATTGTAAATTTAATAACGTAAAATTTAAACTATTTTAAATTTAATAACGCAAAATTTAAACTATTGTAAATTTAATAATGTAAAATTTAAACTGTTTTAAATTTAATAACATAAAATTTAAAATGTTTTACATTTAACGTAAAATTTTAACTTTATTTCAAATTTAACAACATAAAATTTAAATTATTGTAAATTTTATAACGTAAAATTTAACTATTTTAACTTTAATAGCGTAAATTTTGAACTATTTGAAATTTAATAACGTCAAATTTAATAACTTTTAAACTAAATAAGCTACAACTATCAAATGATTGTGATTAATCTAAATTTCTCGAAGATTTATTGGATATAACTCCTATAAAAATAGTTGCTCGATAATTATCAATAATTGAATAGAAACCTCGAATAAAGGTCATACATTTTCATCGATGTTTAAATTAACAATACACACAGTATGATTCTATTAATCGTATTAATACCTATAAATTGGATATGCATTTGTTATTTAATATAAAATTTGCCCAAACTTTGATCGATATGTGTCGAAATATCGGCTTGATTTTCTTCCCGTGCTTCACGCGGGCCGCACGGTAAGGTAGAGTGGGGGAACAGTCCCAATTTCAAGAAGTGGTGGGGATCGAGACGGACGCTTGACTAGGTAAAGGCGCGGACACTTAACTGGGCGGGCACTTAACTGCATGCACTTGGAATAAAATTAACGGTACGTTCAATTCCCTTTTCTCTTACGGGACTTGATTACTCTTTGAGAATCCTCGCACGCCAATTTGGGTCGCACCGAATTTACTCACGCGACTCGGCTGCTGTTTCCATCCGAGTCGAATCCTGACGATTAACGCGCGCGCTTCTCGATTGACAATGAGTCTCGACAGGAGTGTATTTCACGCTGGTTGGTGTTTATTACGGCAGAGGAAAAAGACAGGGACATTGATGAATTTGAACATGACACGCGTGAGACACGACGTTCTTTTAATTGCAGAGGCAATTGTGGTTAGCAATTTAATTATTTTTTGAAAAAATATTCTAAGCAATGACTTCTTTGAGTGAATATTTTGCTTATAATATTTTATTTCAAATTGTAATTAATATTTTATGTGCTGTTAATTAATATATTAATATATTATGTTAATCAAATTATAATTAATATTTTAAATGTTGATATATAATAAATATTTATATTATTGGTGTATAATAAATAATTAATATTTTAGATGTTAAATAATATTAATTTTAATATTAATAATAATAATATTAATATTAACGAAACGAAGAACAGAAAAAATTGATTTCAACTGAAAACAAAATCTAGGTGATACATATATTTATATTATCAGAGATTAGATATATCTAAAAGAAATATATAAAAGAATAAAAGATATTCCTTCCAGATTCAAATAATATTCCTATATATATATAATAATATTCTTTACACGATAATAATAATATTCTTGAATATAAACGTAAAACGATCTTTCCTAAGTAAATAAAAATATTTCACTCACATAACATTAACACTTTGAATTCATATTTCCCAGAGAATACTATGAAAGAATTGACTTCTGAAATAAAATCTCGCTCAAGACTGAATGTATAATATCTCTTTCTATTACAAAAAAAAAAGAAAAAAAAAGAAGAAGATTGCGATCGGGAACTACCATTTCATAGTGTTTGTTTTTCAGTTTGGAATTTATGTTTCAATTCTGATGCTTGTAACAAGAACGGAGATAAAGGATTATATTTCGTTCCGTCTATAAAATCGATGTTTCGCTTCGCAGACTTGAATATGAAATTTCAATCCTCGCAATATACATATTATCATCTCAATTCTAACCGATCACAAGCGGCGAGAAGTTCTAGAGGAAGCAAGCTTGCTGTATTGTCAGCACGTAGGATGGGAAAGAATTGTGCGAAGGTTGCTTAATTGTTGCAGCTCACGCGATCAATTAATCTCGTTTCTCGCGGACAATTTTTCCTCTCCATCGTCGAGACTTCTCTTGCGAAACAAAAACCACGAATTAAACAACCATCCGTCTCGTTCGACACTGTTAAATTATTACTTGGACAAAATTGGAATTTATTCACCGTAAAATTGATTTCAATTTTAATTCATTCCTTCTCTCTTTTCTTTTTTTTTTTTTTTTACTTTACAGAACGTCTCAGAAGAAACGTATTTCTATTTATGTATATAAAAAAATTGATAAGGAAATCTAATTGACAGTTTAAATAATTGAATGATTAAAATAATTAATTAATAGTCAAATAAATATTAAATGATTGATCATAGTTAATTAAATAATTAAATAATAAATAATAAATAATAAATAATAAATAATTAAATTATTTATTAAATAATTAAATAATAAATAATAAATAATAAATAAATAATTAAATTATTTATTAAATAATTAAATAATAAATAATAAATAATTAATAAATAATTGAATTATTTATTAAATAATTAAATAACAAAATTTTAAGTAACAAGCTACTTTATCTTTGCTGTTATAATAGTTCACGAGCATTCGCACGCAAGAAGAAAAACACTAGCTTCGAGATTAAAGTTTGAAGCTAAAATCTTCGCAAGTTCAAGTGACTGACTATCAAAAATCTGCGCGATGTTAGGAGAATACATCTATATTTACTTCTCAACGCAGATGACGTTTTGATAAATCACAGATTGTACCGCTACAATTGCAATTAGAGTCATTAGCTTCGCGAAACGATCGTTCGCGAAAGATCAATTGCAAGATCACGTAGATCTCTGGAGTTTGGAAAAAATGGCTGCGCACACGCGCAGGATCTATTGTATTATTGTGAGAAGAAGTGAGATCTAACTCGCGCGATATATCTGGTTAACTTTGATATATACGTTTCACAATTACCGATCAGATTGTTCCCAGAGCTGCTATCTCTCTTTCTCTTTCTCTCTCTCTCTCTCTCTCTCTCTCTCTCTCTTTCTCTGTTGAATGCAACCACGAGATGTAACTTACCCGTGTAATTGTGCGAACACGTCTATTATTGAATCGCCAATTGCCAAAGGCCGAATTTGAATTCTACACTGTGTGATGATACTTTGAAACAAATTTTCGAAAACAGATTTTTGGTACTAGAACTGTAGTAGGCTAGAGTGGCGATTGAGATATAAAATTTTCGGCAAAGAGGCACTAAAATTAAAAAAAATATAGGAAATTTAAATGAAATAAAAATAAAAAATTTAAATAAAATAAAAATGAAAAATTTAAATAAAATAAAAATGAAGAATTTAAATAAAATAAAAATGAAAAATTTAAATAAAATAGAAATGAAAAATTTAAATAAAATAAAAATGAAAAATTTAAATAAAATAAAAATGAAAAATTTAAATAAAATAAAAATGAAGAATTTAAATAAAATAAAAATGAAAAATTTAAATAAAATAGAAATGAAAAATTTAAATAAAATAAAAATGAAAAATTTAAATAAAATAAAAATGAAAAATTTAAATAAAATAAAAATGAAGAATTTAAATAAAATAAAAATGAAAAATTTAAATAAAATAGAAATGAAAAATTTAAATAAAATAAAAATGAAAAATTTAAATAAAATAAAAATGAAAAATTTTAATAAAATAAAGATAAAAAATTTAAATAAAATGAAAAATAAAAAATTTTTGAAAATAGATTTTTGAAACCAGAATCGTCGTCGAGAGATCAAAGTATAAAATTTCCGTCACGGAGGCATAAGATAAGAAAAAAAAAAAACAAGTAGAATGAAATAGAATGAAAACAGAAGCTTTCACTTACACTTTTCACGAAAGATCATTCGAATCGCTAAAAATACAAATAGGAGGTTGAATTCGAATTTACATCATGTGATGGCACTCTGAGATAAACTTTCGAAAATTTAAAAAGTCATAAGGAAGATTGTTAGAAAAGACGTGTTTACGATTACTAATATACATATCATTAATTAAAAATTATATCTATTTAAAATTCCAGAATAAAATAAAATTTATTTCATTTATTTAAAAATAAAATGAAAATGATATCTATTCTAAAACGGAATAAAAATTACATCTATTTAAAAATTATTCTACTGAATACCATGTAAATATATTATAGGATGCATTCCAAATAGAAGACTGAATTTAACTTTTACACCATTTAATTTGAAATAAACTTTCGAAAATAAATAACAAACATTTAATAAAAGATGGTATTAAAAAGAAATGTATTTACGATTACTAGACATGCTGCTAATTAAAAATAACTCGTATTTAATTTAACGTGTACGTACGTACGTTATATGTATGTAGAACGTACCCTAAATATTTTATATCGTGTAATGATCGTTTGAAATGAATTGAAAATATGATTAATGAAATATTAACTGGATCATTTTGAAAGAGATTATTAGAAAGTACGCGCGATTTATTGTTAATGTATTATTAACTTCAAGATCACGCGTCTTTAGTGGAACGGTACATATGAATCTGTATATTATACGTGTGTAAGATATATTGTACAGGACGTTCTCGAAAGCGTGAAAGATAACACAATCCAGAGTTACGTTACACTTGCATCGTGTTTATTCTCTGCGTAGTACACTCCTAATTAACATTTCACTACTAGAACCAAAATTCCCTATCGTTTCACTGATATCTGATTTTTGTACTATACGTATGTTAGGAAACAGGGAACTTCTCCAACACCAGTGAGTAATTCAAAAAAAAAAAATGTTCGAAAATGGAAAAATTAAATTATCGAAACTGTTTCAACCTTCTGAGTACTCAAAAGTATTATATTTGAATTCTCCAAAGTATCTGAACACTTCAAAGTATTTGAAAGTATTATCAATATTCTGAAAGATCTTTCCAACCTTCTGAACGCTCAAAAGTATCTGAGTGCTCTAAAGTACCTCAAAGTATTTGTATTATCAAAATTCTGAAATATCTTTCCAACCTTCTGAATGCTAAAAAGTATCTAAGTGCTCTAAAGTACTTCAAAGTGTTTGTATTATCAAAATTCTGAAATCTTTCCAACTTTCTGAATGCTTAAAAGTATCTGAGTGCTCTAAAGTACCTCAAAGTATTTGTATTATCAAAATTCTGAAATATCTTTCCAACCTTCTGAATGCTCAAAAGTATCTAAGTGCTCTAAAGTACTTCAAAATGTTTGTATTATCAAAATTCTGAAAGAGTTCAAATTTCTGAGCACTCAAAAGTAAAATCTTCAAGGTATCATCAAAATCCTGAAGGTGTACTAGCACGTAAATGCGTATACTCTTTGATGTACATACTGATCCACTACATTGCAACAGATTCCTCGAAATTCTGACAAACAATGCATCACAATCAGATTGTCTGACCAATTACGAAAAAAGTGATTATCCAAAACAAATAATTTACTCAAAGTTCCACAATGTATACGAAAAAAAAAAAAAAAAATGGTCAAAATACGAATAATCATGAATAATTTTGTACTGTAAATAAATAAGTATGACCGATTCTTTCAGATATCAAAGATCGTCTGTACTACTCTATGAGTTATGGGAACTATGTCCCCGTGGTTCAAGTGGATGAAATGGGATTGGGGTTCAAGCAATAACACCCACAGATGAAACTAAATTCAATCATGAATTCCACGATGAATTACGAGTCTTGTTCACACGTGTCGCCCAAACAGCACAATATCAAATCGTTCTCGTGAATCGCCGCGCGTGCGCCGTTCTAGAATTAACGTGAAATGATAAAGCAACATACCCCTTGTCGAGGCTCGAGAGAGGACGTATCCCTAAATAAATCCCTATCCACGTGCACTTCGAGTTTTCCACCAGGGGAGCTTATCACGAGAGCGAGCCAATTTTTACGAGGTACGAGGTACCAGGCAAACGCGTTTCAAAGGTCAAGCGTTTTTTCTCCGACGGAGGAGGAGAGTTTCTTCTCTCCACGTTGGCGAAACGAACGATAAAAAAAAAGAAAAAAAAAAGAAATTCGAGCGAAGGTTCGACGCTCTTCGCGCGACACGCTCAACACACGTTCCGAGCCGGAGTGGAAACGTTTCGGTAAATGCGAGCGACACACGGGATCGAGACCGACTAACCGGCTTTTCGCGTCAGGGCACACGCTAGCCGAAGCTACGCTCCGCGGCCTCTTTAAAACCCATCCCTCTGATAGGCTCGCGCGGAACCCACCAGGTAAGTTCCTACCTACGACCCTACCTTCGAAACCTCCAGGCGCGTACACGCTCGCGATTGCGTTACTTCTCGCTCGCTCGCTCGCTCGCTCGCTCGCCCGCTCGTTCCAGATAGAAATTTCTCCGCTCCGCTCCGCGTGACACGCGTTACGCGCGCGCGTTTTTCATCCGCCCGCCGGCAGAGGCAACCCGCTGCAACGCTACAGCTTCGTTGTTACAGAACCGTTACCACGGGGATCTCGTCCGCTTTACCGTTCTCTCGAGTTGAAAAATTGTTACTTTTGTTATTCGAATTGAATTATACTAATTATACGAATTTATTTTTTTAAAGAACTAGATATTAATGAATACGACAAAAATATTAAATTTTAAATGTATATATTAATTTTTTTTATTTTACAAAAAAATAAATATATATTTAGATTTACAAAAAAATATATATATATTTAGATGATTGCCGTTCTCTCGAATTAAAATTATTTTTATTATTCGAATTGACTCAAATTGTATTAATTAAATTTATTTTTTTAGAAACTAGATATTAATAAACACGACAAACGTTAAATTCTACGTGTATATTTATTTTTTTATTTTAGAAAAAAATAATAAATATATATATTATTTTGCAAAAATAAATATATATATATTTAGTATTAAATATATATATATATATATGTATAAAATTATATATTTATATATTTAATATTAAATATATATATATTATTTTACAAAAAATAATATATATATATTTATTATTTTTTTCTGAAATAAAAAAATAAATATACATTTGGAATTTAATGTTTGTCGTGTTTATTTATATCTAGTTTTCTTAAAAGTAAATTCAATTAATAAAAAAATGTATATATATATTTAGATGCTAACCGTTCTCTCGAATTAAAAATTATTATTTTTATTATTCGAATTGAATCAAATTGTATTGATTAAATTTATTTTTTAAAAAAACCACACATTAATAAACACGACAAACATTAAATTCTAAATGTACATTTATTTTTTTTATTTTAGAACAAAATAATAAATATATATTTAGATGCTTACCGTTCTCTCGAATTAAAAATTATTTTTACTCGAATTGAATCGAATTATAGTAATTAAATTTATTGAAAAAAAACTGATACGAGAAAATCGTATCTCGTAATTAATCAGATTACTCCTTTCTTCAACTCTATCTCGCACGAAAATGACAGAAAAATCAGAGAATGGGCTGAATATCTTCCTCGCGTAATCGTCGGACGTGAGGACGCGCGAGATGCACATAAATTGCAACAACTTTTTGTGTCAAAGTGTAATATCACTTTGACACAAATTTCTCGAGGAGATATTTTAAGGAAAATAAGCGAAAGAAAGAGAAAGAGAGAGACTGATCCTCTAGGACTGATGAAAACTCTGTCTCGTACTTCCAACATCAGCGGAAATAATGATGAAAATATTCCAATGAAGAAACAGAACAGACACCGTCCATATCTCGAATGCATACTTGGCTCTTTATTCAACAATGATTCTTTATATTCCGTCGGGTCTATTCTTAAAAAGAATAAAATCCGCGCTCCCTTTCTTTACACGTTTATGTATTTCGGTCCAATAACGAGTGCTTCTTAACCTGACCTGAAAACCTCCACTCCAGTTCTTTCACCCACACATTTTCCCTTTCGATTCCACTCGGTGACATCGTATAAAGAACGTGAAAAGGTAGGAAATTGAGCTCCGAATTTTATTTCAAATTAAGTTCCGGGGAACGAAATACGAATCCTCTCTTCTTCCTCCGCGAAGCTATCCTTTTGACAACCGAAATTGTTCGCTGCTTATGCTCGTTTAACGATTCAATTTAAGAGGACGAGGGCACATTCACAATGCATAATTCCATTTTATTTCATCGATCTTCACAATCAGAATTCACAGTTTTATGAAACACAATTTAACGAAACGATGCACGTGTGTGTATAATGGCGTTGGTTGAAACAAAACCGAGTTAAAGCACGAGGGCAAACTCAATTGCAACAAAAACTTTGTAAACTTTATATTATACGGGTGGAAACAACGCTGAGAGCGTCTGTTCCTGGAAGAGTAAAATTGTTTACGATCGCTTCTTTCAAAAATGTATGTAAAAAAGCTGTGGGGGGTTGTGTGTTGTTATGTGTATGCTTTTTTCCCTAGGTTAGTCGGAGGAAAAACTACCCTCTCTTCTCTCTTTCAATTATTGAATATGCAAAACGCATCATCCCTTGCGGGGATCGAACCCGCGACCTTTGGATTAGAAGTCCAACGCGCTATCCTCTGCGCCAAAGGGACTTTGCTACTACTCGACAATTTGCGTGAAATTCACCGATATAAAGTTCGTCAAAATTCACAGGATATCCGTCGCGTGTGCGTTTGAAAAGTGACGAGAAATAAATGTTTCAGAATAAACGAGAATATCGCTAAATATCGCTAATAATGCGTTTGGCGAGTTTAATGAGTTTCAAAATTAGATTTCTGTCGCTATTCTAATAAATTAATTTTCATTTAAAAAAATAAATAATAAATATATATATATATAATATATAATATATGTAAATATGAAATATATATAATATATATAAATATATAATAAATAAATAATAAAAGAATAAATAAAACCCGTCATTGTTTCGATAATAAATATCGCTGCGTTAGAAAATTAGATTTCTGTCGCTATTCTAATAAATTAATTTTTATTTTAAAAACTAAATAATAAATAAATATAAATATATAATATATATACATATATAATAAATTAGTAATAAAAAAATTAATAAATAAAACGTCATTGTTTCGATAATAAATATCGCTGCGTTAGAAAATTAGATTTCTGTCGCTATTCTAATAAATTAATTTTTATTTTAAAAACTAAATAATAAATAAATATAAATATATAATATATATACATATATAATAAATTAATAATAAAAAAATTAATAAATCACGTCATTGTTTCGATAATAAATATCGCTGCGTTAGAAAATTAGATTTTTGTCGCTATTTTAATAAATTAATTTTTATTTTAAAAAATAAATAATAAATAAATATAAATATATAATAAATTAATAATAAAAAAATAAATAAATCGCGTCATTGTTTCGATAATAAATGTCGCTGCGTTAGAAAATTAGATTTCTGTCGCTATTTTAATAAATTAATTTTTATTTTAAAAAATAAATAATAAATAAATATAAATATATAATAAATAAATAATAAAAAAATTAATAAATCGCGTCATTGTTTCGATAATAAATATCACTGCGTCAGGCTCTAAGTTCGACGAGTATCAAAATTAGATTTCTGTCGCTATTTTAATAAATTATCGCGTCGTTGTTTCAATAATCCCGCTAAGTATACACGAGAGATAAATTTTGTTTAACGTTGTTTTAATTTATCGAAAAAGTTGCTCGTTTTAACGAAAAAAAGAAAAAAGAAGAAAATATCTCACTTTCGAATTATACATTGCAGAACTCTAATCTGATCAGCGACAATGTTAATCCAATCTGGATGAGGTTAATCCAATCGATTGGTGTTTCATTACGTCATTCCCCGCTAAAGTAAGTGCAACAAAAACAGACGCGTTGTTACATGTCCATCTTCCATTATTTCTCACTTGTTAGTCGCACGAAGAATTGAATGAAACGTACTGTATTATTTGTAAAATAATCCGGCAGGAGAATGCAGATGAGGACGAAGAGAATTCCAGATGCAAAGACCGACTCACGATGGAAAAATTCCACGTATGAAATAATAGCCAGGGGAAAATTTTTGGGGACGGGAAATTGCTGGGAGGAAGTGTGAGCACTTGTCTGAATCTGGATATCGTACGTCTGAATTATGAGCTGCGCGAGGGTGAAGGGAAGAATTTCGGATAGGGTGAAGAGAAATGGAAAATTCTTAGGAACCATTGTGCGAGCTCCACGTTCGATAATACTCTTGTACAATTCAGTAACGCAGTCAACTATTAAATACAAAAAATATTTCCTTTGTATTTTCAGCGAAAAATTCGCAATATTGTGCAACCTACGTTATGAAAAACAATACATTTCGATATATTTCTGACTTTTACAATTATCGAATGAAAATTCTATGAGAGCAATCCCTTGTTGGGATTCCACAATTTCATGAATTTAATTAATAAACTCGTCTGTAATCATGATTCGAGATACACATTTTGTTAAAATAAATTAAAATATATATATGAATAAAAATTAAACACACTGGAACATTCTTTCAAGGATAAATGTAGTTAAGAATAATTTTCGAAACAAGACAATTCTTGCATGCAAAAAATTCGGAGGACAAACAGATTTGAAGGACAAAGATGCAATTATTTTCGAAATACAAGTTCATCAATAAACCTCGCAAGATATATGGACTAGGACTCGAAACAACAATAAGATAGGCATCTCGACGAGATTTTCGTGGCAATATTTCGTTCGTAAACAGATAACGATTCCACGAGCATGTAAATCTTATTATTGAAAAGTTTATTTATTTGTAAATTTATTTATTCAACTCTTTACTTTTCAATTCTAGAGTGATATTGATTTACGGTCTATTAACTTTTAATCATAAATAAGGATTAAAATATTGAGATATTAAATATTATGTTTCTGCATTTTAATTTGTTGACTCTATTAATTTTTAATCATAAATAGGGATTAAAATACTGAGATATTAAATATTATGTTTCAACATTTTAATTTGTTGACTCTATTAACTTTTAATCATAGATAGGGATTAAAATATTGAGATATTAAATATTATGTTTCTACACTCTGTTAACTTTTAATCATAAATAGGGATTAAAATACTGAGATATTAAATATTATGTTTCTATATTCTAATTTGCCGACTCTATTAATTTTTAATCATAAATAGGGATTAAAATACTCAGATATTAAATATTATGTTTCTATATTCTAATTTGCCGACTCTATTAACTTTTAATCATAGATAGGGATTAAAATATTAAGATATTAAATATTATGTTTCTACACTCTATTAACTTTTAATCATAAATACGGATTAAAATATTGAGATATTAAATATTATGTTTCAACATTTTAATTTGTTGACTCTATTAACTTTTAATCATAGATAGGGATTAAAATATTGAGATATTAAATATTATGTTTCTACACTCTATTAACTTTTAATCATAAATAGGGATTAAAATACTGAGATATCAAATATTATGTCTTTACATTTTAATTTATCGACTCTAACTTTCAATCATAAATAGGGATTAAAATACTGAGATATTAAATATTATGTTTCTACACTCTATTAATTTTTAATCATAAATACGGATTAAAATATTGAGATATTAAATATTATGTTTCAACATTTTAATTTGTTGACTCTATTAACTTTTAATCATAGATAGGGATTAAAATATTATGGCGATATTAAATATTATGTTTCTACACTCTATTAACTTTTAATCATAAATAGGGATTAAAATACTCAGATAGCAAATATTATGTTTTTACATTTTAATTTATCGACTCTATTAACTTTCAATTATAAATAGGGATTAAACTACTGAGATATTATGTTTCTACACTCTAATTTGCTGACTCTATTAACTTTTCATAAACAGACATAAAAATAAATCATAAACAGACATTAAAATACTGAGATGCCAAATATTATTGTTTCTACACTCTAGCAGTAAGCGTGTAAGCGTTACGCCACCGACAGGTGGCTCCGTGCAGTGTGATTCTCGAATACTCGTTTCCACCACTACACCACCACCACACCACCGACAACCCTGGCTAGCCTCACGGTTAGCAGCCCCTAGCGAGTCGAGGGCGCCTACGAAGCGGCAACCCCTTAGCGATCAGTGGTACCGCTTCCCTCGCAGCAGGCGTTACGCGCGCGTACCTTTCTCACATTCCGTCCGAGGTTCTTCACTGTGTATACTTTTCTATCTTCCCGGCGAGAGTGTGTGTGTGTGTCTCTCGCCGTCTGTCGAATCTGTCAATCGTCGTGGGGATATTCCGTTTCGTCGTGATCGAGTCGAGGGACCGAGAGTTCTCCTCCGTCTGTCCAACTGGCGGGCACCTACACCGCAACTCGTCCATCGAGAGAGGAATCGTTCGTTTTCAACGCGATCTCGCGTTTTATGCGTTTCTAATCACTCCCCAAATAGTCTCGAATCAACGACAATTTCACTTCCTCTCTGAGAGTCTCGATTCTCGTGCTCCGCCTGGATGCGATGGAGGTGATGCTCGCGGCGTAAGTTGTTTATCATTTGCGATTTGGGGAATCTCGAACCTCGTCTCGAATTTCGTCTCACGAAGAAAGAAGCGTGCACCGGGATACACGGTTATTCTTCTACGCGAGCCCTGGGTTGCTCTACGTCTACAAGTGATCGGATTCGTTTTCCCCGTTTCGGCTCGATTCGATTCGAGGATGACCGACGTTTTACCTTTTTCTCGCGGGTTCAATTTTCACCATTGCGTCTCGACGCACTCGATCGGAGAAAAGGACACAGTTCGATCCCCACCTCTCTCTCTCTCTCTCTCTCTTTTTCCTTTTCACTCGAACGTGAATTCGATTTACATTTCGATTTTGCCGTGCGATCGCGTCGCTCGACGACAGGGACAACGATCGTACACTATTGTTTTCTGCTTCTAGAGAATTCGTAGCACATCGTGGCGCAGATTTTTGGAAGAAAAAGTCGTCATTTCGCGATGAAGAGATTCCCTTGGAAAAAAAAAAAAAGAACGCTTTCCCGCGAATGATTGATTTTATTTGAACGCGAATGAACGTGGAAACTGGCGCAACAAAGAACTGCACGTATACGGTCGGCAAAGCGGAATTGTTTCTGCCAAGCTTGCTGAAATATCGTTGCTTCGCGTTCTCGACGTGAAAGTCGGTTTTTATTTCGTGGTTTTTTTTTTTTTTTATCTCGCCGTCAAAAGGCCTGCGCCTTTCAACATATCTCGTAGCACATCCCCCGTCACATCTCCCATCTGTTTCTCCCAATTCAATTTATATACACACGTTTTCGACGCCACGCCGTCGAGAATAACCGGGCAGAAGTTATTTGTCAAAATTTCGGTTCCAATTCCAGCGTCAGCCGGAACTCGGGAGCTCCGACGGCCGAGATTTATCACCTCCGGTGTTAAGAACCGAACGTGGTGAAGCTAGTTTAGTTTCCAGTGAGGAAGTGGAAGGATTACATTTTGAGAAGAAGGCGAGAATTCGATAGAGAATCATTATTGAGCCTAGCATTCTGTCTCTGTCAGCCTTCCTCGTTTCCCCGGGTTTCGCATCCCTGTTTTTGGATCTCGGCGACAAACGTTTTTTCGACACCGACGAGGAGGGATCTGTCTCTCCGTTGACTCCGACTTTCGTCACCGGTAAGTTCTCTCTTTACACACACACACACAGATATATAAAGGGAAACATTCCTCCCCTGTCCTTGCTCATCGTCGTGTGTTCTCTTCTTCCTGAATGTTTTACATCGACGTCGTAACGTACGATCGAGATTTCATAAATTACGCAAGCGATGGTTGATATTTTCTTCTTTTTTTTCCATCTTATTAATGCATCGTTTTGCATATATATGTAGTACGTGCACTCGGTCACGAAAGTCCACGTACAGGCCTGCAAATTTCAAATATTTAATGACAAAGGATAAGGAACATCGAACATTTATATCGGCCAATTTATTCATCGGTTAAAGTATTATACAGACTTTGAAGACCTGCTGGAAAAACATGAGAAAACAGCCGAGTGAAAAATCACGAAGTCTAATATATCTAAAAATTAAATATATAATATAATACTTACTTATGTACTATTATATATATTATAATATTGTTATTATAACACTACAACAGTATATAATGTATAATATAATATAAAATATACACTGAAAGCATAAAATGTTCTAAAAGTTATTTAATACAAAGTAAACTGTAGAGTTGATTAAACTTTTATATTGAAACTGTTTTTTTTTTGTTTTTTTTTTGATTGACTAGAGATGTAAGCAGAGTTGATTAAACTTCGTGAAATGTTCAAAATCCTCTCTTTTCCTTTTGTTCTTCAAATATTCGAGAAAAAAGAGACAAGTGTACATAGACTTCTGTAACAATGAATGCAGGTACATATGTATCTCTATATGCATTTCCATCTCGATATTGACAACAAATTTCTGCTGGATTGATCGCGAGAAGAGCAATACCTTCATGCAGGAGACAATATTGAAAATAAGACTCTATTCTAGAGTCATCGGCGAGAAGTACTCGCGTGTAATTAAACAGGGGTGAGAGAGAGAGAGAAGGAGAGATTGATGTTTTATTTGCATCTAATTTTCTTTAACGATCCATCGCTCTGTCGAACGAGGATGAACACATTGAAATTAAAATACGCAGAAGTTGGCGAGAACTTATTTATGAAAGTTCGTGCGGATGAAGTGTGTGCGCAAGCTAATTTATTAGTCATCTTGTATAGATAAATATCTATGACGTACTTTCTATACGTCCGATAAAAATCGTCAGAGTGTGTTAATACTGTTAATGCGCTCTCGCGCGCACGAACGGACCGGAAAGTCTGCGAGAAAGTTTCTGAAAATGTAGAAAACCCATTTCTTGTCGTAAACGGTCCAGTTGAAAGGAACCATTCCAAAAACAACATGTGTATCCTTTTCTGTGACAAGAAAGTAGGGAAATTCGAAGGTAGAAAAGCATTTATTATAAAATTAGTATAGAAAAGTATTTATTTTATAATAAAAACATTCAGTCGTTTCATCTTGTTATTACTTGGCTGTTAAATTAGATCAGTACGTGAATCATTAAACTTTTGTCACTGTAAGGGGGGAAACTACGTTTTACGTCAATTAGCAGCTTTTTTTTTTACTGCTCATGAATAGCAGTTATGTACCATCCCTCGTGAACAAGACGCGTCGCTCGTTTACGTAATTTGAACACAAAACAAGGTATCTTCATTTGTGTCCCCCCCCCCCCTCTCGTTAAACTAAAATAGTCCATCGATTTTTATCAACTATACACGATACATTCCGCGACACAATCATATGGGACATGTGAGCAAATTGGAGAACACGATACTTTACTAAAGATTTTCTCTTTCCGTTTACTTCGTACAGTGTGTACGATTTATACGAAATATTATCTGTAATTACAGATTCGAGAATTCTAATCGGCGATAACTGAATTGATTTAGTTGATTCATTCAGATGAATTTATTTAATCAATTTAACGAAAAGAAAATGAATCTTAAGTACTGCGTCCTTTAATTATATAAAAATATATTTGCGATTGCAAATACCAGTGCACTTCATATTATTTGTCATGTGATCCATAATGTAGCTCATAATACGCAAAATGTTTTCGAGTAAATATTAATAACGAGGGAAAACGTTTATTTCACAAAGTAAAGATGGAATTTCATTTTACGTTTTTAAAACTGAGAAAAATACGGTTGACATATTTTGACAGAGTAGAATGACGTTGACATAGTGTAAATAAGTTTGACATAGCGAAACAAATAATAGCAAAATAACAGGAGTTTATTTATGTTAAAGAGGAGAGAGAAAAGAGATGAAATACGTTTGATAAACAGAAGTTTCGCGGAAAGAAACAACTGATGAAGTTTGTTCATTTAATTTTGTAACGAAATAATTTTTATATTGAGGTTTAAAATAAATCTTGTTTTAAGATAAACGTGTTCATATACGTGTTTTAAACAGGAACATCCCACGCCCCATCCAGATGTTCTTTTCCCTTCTCGTGAAATATTAAAATTTCTGCACACGAATGAACTTATTTAGTAATAAAAAGTTGGAATTTTTTTTATTGAAAAACTTCTTTCTTTATAAATTCTGTCTATCAAAAGATCTTTCCCTCTAGATTTTATTTGTAGGGAAGTTTTACAATTTCTTATAAATCTCTTTCAAACCTTACCTATCAGAGATCTAAAACTTTCTGTTATATAGTAAAAGCTCCTCTAAAAGCCCTCTGCCTACGGTATTAAGAAGTTTCAAAAGTTTCTTTCTAAAAATTCTACCTGTACAAGTCTGTTCATTCAAATCAGTCAAGATCAAAGAATAATAAGAAAAACGAGTCACTCTCATCTCTACTTATTTGAGATGTAATTAAATATTTGCTTAATTAATGAGGCGAGTTTTTAAAAGAAAATTTTCAACTGAGAGGAAAACGCTGCGTTGGAATTTTGTTATTTGTTTCATACGTTCATATCTGTCTAATCGAAATCATTAGCATTCAAAGCAATTGGAGTTTGAACTTAGTAACTGAGTTTGAATTTAAATTTAAATTGAGCGAGGGATTGAGTCAGGCATATTTCATTTTGAATAGGGTAAAATTTCAAAGGTTTAAATGTCTAATCTCCATAAATATTTCTTCGCAAAATTAGAATGATTACTTGATTTTCTTCTTGATTATAATTTATTCTTATCCAGTGGTATTTTCAAAAACAAGCATTTAGGTATTAAAATGAAAAAAAAGGGATCAACTCCTCCGTATAAACATGAACAACAAAACGTGAGTGGAATATCTCCTTCGTTTCGCAGTACTTAATTTACTTAGTGCAATTACAAAATCAAGTACACTCTAAATAAAACGCGAAGCACATAGAACGACTAAAAGTTGGATTTATATGTCAAATGAAAGTTTAATAATAATAATAATATGTCAAATGAATTCTCGTACGAATGAAAATGTTTGTGACAGCCACAAAATCTTTCGGTGTAAAAGAATTTTCTTTCAACAATTTTAACGATTCGCGATGAAAGACGCGATAAGGAATCGCAGTATCTTCGTAAATGGCAAGAGCGAAGACCAAATACGGTCACTTCACGGCGACTCTAATTTGCGACTGAAATTGACATTCTGTCGCAACTCCACTTCAAGACAAGAGACTTGAGCCGTAATTAATTACTCGTGATAAAAAAAAACATTGCAATTTCACCTCGTGTGAAGGTGAATCGACATTTATGTCGACCAAGAAATAGACTACTACTACTACTACTACTACTACTACTATAAATACACAGGGCGAGCATAGTGACAAAGTAATAACAATAATGACTTCTCATTCTTTGGATGGAAAGCCATTAACAGTTTCCCTCTTATAGCCTCTTCTTTCTTTAGCACAATGAAACTAGAATCTGGACTCAGGAGCTTTTCTAGTCGCGAAATAAAGAATAACTTGCAAATTATTAGCGAAAGCTGATTACAGACGGACAGTGCAATGCTCGAGAGCAATAGATGTAACAACAAGAATTGTTGGCAGTATCCCCGGGCGATACTTTCATCAAAGCACATCTTTGAAAATACAAGAGTGACGTTTGAAATCCTTGCTTTGACTCTGAAATCTGTCCGTCACCAAGTGTTTCCTTCCACGTGAAAGATATATTGTTGGACGGACAAAATTAAACTTTGATATATCCTCATACTTCAAATTTCATTCAAGTTATACATGGTGTTGCCGGGTTAAATCGCCATTTATGTCGACTGTAGATATCAATTTAGGATCGTAAAACGAACAAATTTCTCCTGTATAAGTATGCTCGTAAATGCTTTCTTAAAGAGATATTTACTACTTGTAGGACTTGGTAACGTATGCCATCAAAATAATTCAGATTTATTACGTATATTACTAAAGAAAATTGTTGTATTTATTACTAAAAATAATTGTAATTATTACGTATGTTGCTTCAGCTTGGAAACAAGCATTAATCCCGGAAACACAGATATTTCAATGTTATCCATTCCTAACTCTTCATAACTTTAGAAGTAAATATCTCTTAAAGGAAGCATTCGCGAGCATACTTCCAGAGGAAAAATTTGTTTGTTTTAGGGTTCTAAATTCGTATCTAAAGTTTGGCGATTTAACCCGGGAACATTCTGTATAAGTTGAATAAAATTATACATTATTTGCCATCATTAATTATCCATATGCAAGGAAACCCTAGTTCAAGTTAATAAATAAAACACAGACAAGAAAATGTTATTATTCGCATGAAAGTTTATAATAAACATCACTATGCTCGTGAAAACTTCAATGAGATACAACCAGTCACTCGTGTCAATTCGGAATTTTCATTCCACGACAAGATTTAAGCGATCAGAGGAACAATAATGCATGCGACTCACGACTGGATGAGGGGAATGTTGCCATCGACGTAGTAATAGCCCAGAAAATCGCAAGTCAGCGGAAGATTGATGCTCGTTATCACGGGAAATCCATTCAATCTCACAGTGAAAGGGGAAACGGCGAGATATCTATAACGGAATGTGAATTATTATAAATGAAACACGCGGTAATCGAGTTCAAAATCTAACGATAATTTTAACCTCTTGCGCTGGGAACTGGTTCGCGGACCATAACGAGTGACCGAATCGTATACAATAACTCGTCTTCTTTTCGAATTCATTCGGTATATCATTGGATAGAAATTACTAAGAAGTAATAAATTTATTATTTGTTTTGCCTGGGTTATATTTAAATATACTTAAAATTGGGAAAATATTGCAACTTTGGGATACAAAATTCTCGACGTGCGTGGCACGTCATTTCAGCGCAAGAGGTTAATAATCCGAGTAAAAACACAATTGAAAGAAAAAGAAATTTAATAGTGGAGTAGTATTTAATAAATTAACAAGTGACAACTAAACAAACCTAATTGTACCAGTGTATGAAGTGCCAGTGAGAATACCACGCAATTAACAGGTTACCGTACTTTAACGGAATTAGTACGATTGAACTTCGATTTTCGAGAATCGAATGATACCCGCGTCGTTGTTTCGTCCAAATTTGGTAGTGGGGATACTGTCAACAAGTCGAACACGTTAGCATTGTAGGTAATATTTCACAAATTGGCAAGTAAATGTTACAATCAAACAAAGTAAATAATTACAAGTAGTAATTAAAATAGATTTAATACGATGAAAATACCACGGAATTGTTTAGATCAAGTGTTTACCTTAACGGAATTAATACGATTAAACGGTTCGATCTTTAACAATCCAATGATTACGTCACGCCACAAACTTCATAATTGCCGGCGAGAAGTCGAGCGTATTAATATTATAATAATATTATAGTAGTAACTAAACGAAATTAATATATAATGGTGTACAAAAGCAGAATAACAGTGAACATACTACGCAGTTAATAGGTTATGTATCTTAATGGAATTAGTACGGCTACCATCTTGCTTCGATTTTCGAGAATCGAATAATGCCACGCGTCACTGTTTTCACTACAAATTTCGCAGTAGTGGGGATGCCAGTGCGACGACAAGTCGAATCGCGTGTGTATGTTTGGACACAACTCTTGTAAGGCTTGGAGAAGTGTGTTTTGAAAAGCTGTGACAGGCTCGTATTGCGCATAAAGGAATAAATACGTGAGTAAATAAATACGTTATGTGATTAATTCAACATTTGTTAAAGAACAATAGTTATAAAATGAACAAGTTATTCGGCTTTCTGATTTTTCAAATGGCGTCACGTGACGCCATGATTGTTACATTAATAATTCTCAATAAAAAAAAGGCACGTATATTTAAGTTCAAATCATACTCTTACACAGTGATCAATAACTATATAATGATATACGACAAGTTATAGGTTATCTTGTAATACATATTTCACTGATAATGTGAACTCAATTGTACAAGGGGGCTCTTTTCCCTTTTCTTGTCATAATCTGTCGGAATCACGTGATCACGTGCGATTTTATCGATTGGAATTAAAATTAAACACAGCTATGAAATTACAAATTAATTACTATTACACGGCAAAGGCACGAAATGCTTTTAACGTTTCTTAATTTTATCTGGATACATGATCATTATAAGATGAGAGGCGTTGAATAAAAATTCCTTCTTTTAATAATAGCAAAACATTCTGAGATAGTAATTAACATCCTCTTATTAAAGGAAGTCGATTAGTAGCGTTTAAATAAGTATAACTCTCTAATGAGGAAGAAAAGGAAGAAATAATTTTAAACTAATTATCCGTTTCATAAAAGAATTTTATTACGTTAAATTCTTCGAATAAGAGGGGTATAATTGTTCATTAAAATTTCATATTTCAATACGAATTTTGAGTAAATGTTCATTGAAAAAACGAATCCTTTGAAAACGGGAGAATGATACAGAAACAGATTCGTGCGCTACTTTTAGATAAATCAACGTTCGTCTGTTCAACATTTCAAAGCTCCACTTACGCACATACGGAATTGTTTCTCAAACAATTTCTCTTTGAAAGATCTTGCGTGCAACGCGCAAATTATGTATGTGGATAGGAAAATCAAAACAGTATATTTAGATTTCTAATTTAGCTTCTGAATATTTTCTCCGACGTATGTATATCAATAATTTAAATATTTTACACATAGCGACATTAGGATAAAGTCGCCTAACCAGTGGGTACCACTTTTTAAAAATAGTTACAATCTGAGTGAATCTTTCAAAAGATCTTTCTGGGATGCAATTCATCAACACGTGTTAGCTCGAGGTGATCGATGACTTTCAACGCCAGCGTGAAAACAAAACAACTGACAAAAAACGTTTAGTTACGAAAATATCACGTCTTCATTTTTCTTGATTTTTCACCTGTTTTATTTCATTTCAGTCTCATTTCGACGTCACTGTCATCACGGATTATTTTCAGTAGTCTCTTTCGAGACGTTATTATCGAGAAGATATTTATCGAAGATTACATTTATTTTATTTGAGATTAAGATATCAAGATGTTATTATTAAGATATTTTCTTGCAAAGATCACTCTTAAATTGTGCAGATGAACAGTTAAATTATTCTTGCAATCTGCATAATCTTCTTTCATCGCTAAAGTATATCATCGCTTTCTTTTTTTAAACTCGCAAGAGTGTTACACGCGAAACGGCAAATGAGAATTATAACAGTTTCGTTTCCTCTGTTTTTTTTTTTTTTTTAAATATTCAACATGCGTAATCTATAACAATTAACCTTCTTTTTTTCCCCCCAAATGTCGTTTCTCGTACTCGAATATCGACAGAATTTCAAACTTTTGCAGAATAACATTTCACGTGTACGCGACGTGTACGTGCAGGTTTGACGTGGAACGTTCACGCATGTCTTCGATTTATGTGACACAACTTGAACAGAAGTTGTGACACACAACTCTCGTGTTGAAGGTTTTCAATCAGCGGAATATTTTGCACTTCGTTGGGTATATTTCCTGTATAAAATAAATGAGAGAACGATTCGCGTTGAAAGTTTGACGAAGACAAAGAGCAACGAACGAATAAAGAATATCGATGTAGGGAGAGCCTGTTGGCAGCCTTTGCATTTCTCTGTTTTAAAAATGAATTTCACAGAAATGTTTCGCTGAAACCGACATATCGACACATCAAGAATATTTAATTCTTTCCACCTTAAATTCGATTTTGCCAAATTCACCCGATTGAAAATAAAATTAAACGTGGTTGGGCTTCGAGTTAGGTTTAGAAAAATAGCAGACACAGGGTTAAATATTTCCGAGATTCGTCGGATACCCAGGAATCTCCCCTTGCTTCGTTCGAAAATGAAGTATTTAGTATTCACTTCGGGATAGGTTTAGGGGAGAATAACATACTCTCATTCACGTTGAGGAAAATTTAAGAAAGAAATGTGTCGAGGCAGAAGATCAATTTGAAATCGAGATTGGATTTTTATGAGATTGCGAAAGTGGCTTAAGTCGATAGCTTTTCAGAATCCAATCATCTTACCCCCGCGAAAGTATGTCGTTCGCGAGTGATCGCCATGATTATCGAACTGTAGTTACGAGCCAACAATAAGAACGAAGAATGTCGTACTCCGTTGGTAATTTTCTGTGACAATTAACATTTCGTCTCCATTCTCGACATTCAAATCAACAGACTTTGGGTAAAATCGCCGTAAGTTGGTCATTCTAGTCTAAGTTTATGGCGGATATTTGTAAATTCATTAAATTGCTAATTTTTCTGCGCTGCTTCTGTTTCAATGAATCTCCCCTTAATCCTTATTTATTCTTAGCTCTGTTCGAACGAAATACGCTTCACGCGTTGAACGCGAGAACGAAATCCCCAGGATCGACTCGCCGGGATTACCAATCCCCGTTTCAATTGCTAAATTGCAATTTCTTTTTCGTTTTTAATTTATAGTTAACGTCGCATCTACCTTCTGGTCATTATCGACTGGTCATAAGTACTGTTTCCTTCTTTTCTAGATGATTATATCTTATGGTAGATGTTAGTTTCCTTTTGGATAATTCAGGACATTTCACTATGTGTTTCTGCGACGTTCAGGACTGCCGGTGAAGTTATTTTGTATTTGCAGAATTGCAACTCTTCTATCTCGTAACGCGCTATCTTGAAACAGCTGAAACGTCGCGTCGATCAATCGATCGTCTTTTAACAGATTTGCTCGCGGTCTACGATATAACGCGCCATCAAAGAAATATCAATATAGCGTGTATTTAAAAGAGACGATTATCTATAGGACAGAAGGTTTCGATAGAACAAGAAATCGTTGTAGCCTCGTTTCTAGTCTGCTCGGAACATTTTAATGCCAATCTGACGTAGCATCGGCCTAGTTGTCGTACGGCACACGTTATCCAACGTAATCGCTTAGGGGTACACGAAGCCGTGTACTTCTAATGCTACATACATATGTAAGTACGTACGTACGTACGTACGTAGCGTGGCACATTAGTGACTGCACGGTGCCTGCGCTCATTTTCTTACTCTAATCGATATCATTGACCATTTGAACGCGCGGTAATCCGTGTCATGGAAACATATTTGTACATTCATTCACCTTTCCCTTTTTTTTTTTTCTTCTTTTCTTTTTTCTCTTTTCTTTTCTTTTTCTCGTCGAATGAAATTCAACAATTTCGAGATGGAAAAAAAGTTACATTCTCTGCTTTCAATGGGGCACCGGTTCAGTTAATATTGGCTCTTCAAAGGTTACAAAGTCAATTTACCCTCGATCAATTATACAGGGTGTTTCGTAACTTGTGGGACCCGCTTCGGCAGCTGATTATACGCTTAAAAATGATGGAAAAAAGTCATGTAAATATGTGTCCTATCTGTCTTCGTTTATGAGATATAATGAATTTTATAAACAGAGCAAACTCTAGTAAGCTAGTTTTACCAGCGATGGTATATTCAATTTTCATAATAACCATAATTGGGATGAAGAAAACCCACATGTTATTGTGCTTTCAAGACATCAACACCAATTTAGTTTAAACGTATGGGCAGGAATAATTGATAAATTTTTAATTGGACCTCTTTTTCTTGGTGGGAAACTAACAGGCACAAAGTACGTTGATTTTTTGAGCACGCGTTTACACGAAATATTAGGGGAAGTTCTAGTCGATATTAGACATTGTATGCGGTTTATGCATGATGGATCTCCGCCGCATTTTAGCCGAGTGGCTAGGCAATTTTTAAATAACTTTGCAAATAAATGGATTGGTCGTGGAGGTCCTATTGCATGGCCTGCTCGTTCTCCGGATTTGAATCCATTAGATTTTCANTATATGACTTTTTTTCATTATTTTTAGGCGTACAATCAGCTTCCGAAGTGGGTCCCACAAGTTACGAAACACCCTGTATAAATTGAACAAACCTTCTTATCTTCCTTCGTCTCATATTATTAACATAATTAATTTTATTTTTAAGCAGAGAAGATATTTGTACGAAGTTGTACATTATATATCTCTTCTCATTTTATATGCGTTGATGTATTTATCTCTTTTAGTTCAATCGTTATCATTGACCATTTGAACAATAATTCGTGTCACGAAGACGTGTTTGCGAATTCATTCACCTTTTTCTTTTTCATCGAACGTTTCAACAATTGGCAATTTCGAAATTTAGTTGTAAGAACTAAAAGGTTCAAAAGTTACACAGGCTACCAGTTTAGTTAATAGTGGTTCTTTAAAGATTACAAAGTCAGTTTACGCTTGATCAATTATAAATTGAACAAACCTCTTCCTTCGTCACGATTAACTTCGTTTTCAATGTTTAGAAGATATTCTACGAAGTTACACGTTAATTTATAACGAAGTTATACATTATACATCAGTCGTACAGTTGCACATTAATTTATAACGAAGTTATACATTAATTTTTGACGTTATACATTAATTTTTGACAAAGATAGAATCATATTGTGCCAGTATCATTCTGGAGTGACTTGCCACGCACGTCGAGAATTCTTTGTCTCAAATTGCAACATTCTCTCAGCTTTAAGTATGTTTAAATGTAACCGACAGGCAAAACAAATGATAAATTTGTTATTTCTTAATAATTTCTATCCACACATATCACACCTACGAATACAGAAGAAAAAGAAAGCGACGAATTGTTGTATACGGTTCGGTCACTCGTTATGGTCCGCGAACCGTGTCAAGTTGTCAGCGCAAGGGGTTAATACAGAGTGGGCCAAAAGTTTCCTCCCACTTTATCTTCTTTCAATGAAACATCAAAATATGAGAAAACACTAATCTCATTAGTTTTAAATTATAAATTCAATTCTTCATTATGTTTTCAGTCTGTAAAAAATATATGTATATAATAAAAAAAACTGCGGATTTATTTCAGTAGAAAGTGATTTTTGATCCACCCTTTATATTCATTTTCTTACTCCAATCGAACAAATATCAATCCTTGCCATTTGTATAGCCTCTCTTTTCTTTTCTTTTTACACAGTTAATAATCGTAAACTTATTGTAATTGAGAAGAAAGGTTTCCCTTTCGAGAACTCGAATTTTCTTATCTCTGATTTTTACGTTGACATTCTATCTTGCCCTTAGGTTACTCTTTCGCGACATTTTCATATATATATATATATATATATATATATATATATATATATATATAGAGAGAGAGAGAGAGAGAGAGAGAGNCATTTTCATATATATATATATATATATATATATATATATATATATATATAGAGAGAGAGAGAGAGAGAGAGAGAGGTACTTTTCAAAGTATAATTCCGATTTCTGAGATTTCAGCGTCTCGCATTCGTTCCGCGCTGAAGTATTAAAGTTTAACGCCTCGACCGACGATCTGAATTCAGATCGGGTTCTTTCATGCGAACCATAATAGTGCATTATAAATACCACCTTCGCTCGATTCCCCAGTTTAACTTGGACCAATTAGAAACTTATTCAGGAGGTATTCTAGTGTGAACTTTTGAAAAAAAATCGATTTTTTTCTTTTTTTTTTTTTTGCATTTCTTAAAGGATATAGTTTCAAAAATAAACTTCTGTAACCTTACATGTGAACTCTTAAAATTAACGAAGTTATAGTTGTTTGAAGGACGCGACGCCCAGCGTCATTGTTACCGCAATACTAAACTTTAAAGGCATTTTTCTGGAAACTACGTTCTTCAGTGTCGGTGTCCATGATATCTCAAAATCTACTTGACCAATTGACTCAAAACTTTAAGTACGCATTTAGTACATGTGTGACTATAGCCCCCTACCAGAATCAACCGAAAAATTTTATTTTTTATATTTCTTTAGGCTTCCGAGGTTTAACAAAAACATGCAAAAATCGATAATCGAACTTCAAAGTATCGCCACTTTTTTAATTGCCGACGTTTTATTTTTGTTTTTGGTACCTGCTATAGCCAAACTCATACTAATTGAGGAACATTCACGTTTTTTTTATTTCCGACAAACAGAATGGCCGGAATCGTGGACACCGTGAGACGATCTTTTTTAAAAGCGACTATGTTTAAGAGTACGCAGTGCCACTAATTTTTAACTCTTTTTTGTCCCAAAAAATTTTGAAACGTCGTTGAAATACGTACAAATAAATCTTGTCAATTTGACTGCAAAAGGTATTATAGTTTCTTTGCAATTCCCTAACAAAGTTAAAAGAACACGCACCTTACACTAGAATACCCTCCTAAGTTCGGAAAGTTGGTATCGTGTTTGACACACGCGAGGAGCATGCTCGGTGGTTGTAGAAAAGAAAAGAAAAAAAAAAAGCACAATTATTAGGTCGATGGAAGTAAAGTCGTGCATACGAAAGTGAATCAATTTGCCATTCGGTGTTGTTGTTTTATTTAACCCAGGTTATACAATCTGCCACGATTATGTTTCACATATTGTGTTTTGGACTGGTAACAGTAGAATACATAGTTACGTTTAATGCATGCAAAAACTGCATTCATTTGAACTGAATTTCAATTTGCCTTGCCGCGGACAAGTTCGTATAAACCACGTTTGCTTGCACTGTGTGTTCATTTTTATAGAGGGGGGAAAAAAACAGAAGAAAAATTACTACACGTGTTGTTAGATCTCGTGTATCCATTAAATGATTGGATATTTTACTGTCGTTGAACAAGAACAACGTTCTCGGACAAGAATAATTTTTGTCCGTGTTTCTCTTTCATCATGAGAGTGAAAGAATATTGCGACATCTATGATTTTTTTGCTTCGATGCTTCTCAGTTTAACGAAATGCTATTAAATATTAAAATACTAAATATTATTAAAAAAACACTAAATATTATTAACTACTAATACTGATACTGAGTATCATTAAGTATTTAACTAATTTTTTTAGTTAGTATTTTACCAGTTATTAAAATACTGAATATTAAATATATAAATACTATTATATAGATATTATACTATTATTATATTATACTATACTATACTATTATTATATTATTATATTATACTATACTATTATATTAAATATATAAATACTATTATATAAATATTATTATACTATACTATTATTATATTATTATATTATACTATACTATTATATTAAATATATAAATACTATTATACAGATATTATTAAACGCTAATACTAAATATCATTAAACGTTCAACTAATTTTTTTTAGTTAGCACTTTACTAGTTACTAAAATATTAAATATCAAATATATAAATACTAAATACTATTGGACACTAATGCCAAATATTATTAAACATTCGACTAATTTTTCATTTTGTAATATTTTACTAATTATCAGATCTATGATTACTTGAATATTATCAAAAAAATATCTATCTGCGTGTGTATTTTGCACTGGGAACAGACGTGTCTATCCAGACTTTTGATCGACAGCAGCGTACGCCGGATAGTAGAAAATTTATCAGAGCATTCAATTTTCAGTTTAGTTTTCATCAGAGTTTAGCAAGTGATACGAAACCTGGATCGACAGCCGTACGTCGGGTCTTTTCCCAGGAAAAAAGTCTCAGAGTCTTATCGGTGTGAAAACTAAAGTAAACAGCAAACGACTCCTATGCGAGTTAAAGACAACACCCTTATATATTTTATGACCTTCACAGATTCGAGCGAAACGAAGGTAGTGGGATCAGCTTTCCGTCCTATCGCTTTTCTTCCTTTTTCCCCAGGAGGCAGGCGCATCTCTTCGCTCCTCCATTCTGTTCGTCCTCCTCCTCCTCCTCCTCTCTCTCTCTCTCTCTCTCTCTCTCTCTCTCTCTCTCTCTCGCTCGGTCGCATATATACACAAAAGCCCATTGATCGTGGAAGATATTTTCTTCGCCAACATGTTCCTCCGCCATTCTCTGTCTTGTCACCTCTCAATTATCGTCTTCCCTCTCGGCTGAAATCCGTACCTCGCTGCTCGAGATTACCCTCTTTTTATTTCTCTCGAGGTATTACAAGCCCTCACTTTCTTTCTCCGTAGGTTTTGCTAATGAACGTGAGCGGGAAGGACTAAACTTCTTGTTCTATTCTTTTCTGCCGTTCTCCTCTGCGAAGAGAACCCTCGTGAATCGTGCTTGTTTATGTAAATTCCTTCGTACAGTGATTGAGTTCGACCCAGGATTGATCGCTATTACTTTTACACAGATACTTTGCACGTGTGGAATTAAAGCACACGTGAATATAGAAATTTACATTTCAGTAATGTAAAATGTAAAAAAATATAAATAATAATTTTTAATAAAGCTTCTGTAAAACACGATTTTTAATAAAATCTGTGAACAGCGTATGGATACACAGTTTTTGCCGAAGATACTTTTCCAACTTACTTAATTGAAATGGCGAAAACTTCTTCTTCAACCGAGGTGACCCTGGTCTCTTTGCTAACGTATTCACTTTCGTGGTTTGCATCTCATCTTTTATTAACCTGCCTGCACAGTCAATTCGATCCTCATCAGTTTGCGCGAGATTAAATTTAGACACAGTTGTTTATACGACCAGCCAGGCTAGGGTCAATTATGCTAATATAATTACCCGCATCAGCATAATTATCTCGCGTATGCGACGCGAGATTGTATTGAAAAGCGTTCGATCCTGATAATTAGTGTCTCGTCTATTCTCACCTGTTGTTCGCCTCATCCTCGCGCGTTTACCCTCGCTCGATCGACGAATTTTTGTCAGTTCGACATTTGGTTTTGTAAATTATTTGGTTTTATAAGTTGTTCGAAGCAGTTTAAGCTGTGGTATTAAATAAATCTCGTGGACAACGAAATATATTTATAAATTTTAGACATTTTAGAATATTTTGAAAGTTCTTCTCACATCATTTCTAAATATTAATTTCTTACTATTATGTTATTCTATTATATTATTATATATATTATTATATTATATTATTAATATTGTTATATATATTATATTATATTATTAATATTATTCATTATTAATTATATATTAATTGAGTTAAACAATAAAATTATAATACGATTTTTATTATATGATATTATATTATATTATTAATATTATTATATAATATTATATTTTATTATTAATATTATTATATGATATTATATTATATTATTAATATTATTATATGATATTATATAATATTATTAATATTATTCATTATTAATTATATATTAATTGAGTTAAACAATAAAATTATTGATTTTTCAAAAAGAAAAAAAAAATTGGTATCGTTTCCTTATAATCTTGATATTAAATTAACAGCGCACACAGTACGATTCTCTAGTTGTATTAATAAGTATAAATTGGATATGCATTTGTTATTTAATACAAAATTTGCCTAACGTTTTTAATATCAGTGTTATACGTCGCTTGTTTTGTTTCAAGTTTCGCGCGGCCGTAGTTTAGGTAGCGTAGAGTGGGGATAGTCCCAATTCTACAAATTAGTGGGGGTAGCGACGTTTAAGTGAGGGGCAGTGTGGACGCTGAAGCGAGCGCTACTGTACCATAAGTCGCCGTTTTGGCGTATATATGTACTATATGAACTTTCTTTGTGGATTTAACGGGGCGAATAGTACTCAAGAAGATATTTACCTTCTTCACACACGATCGAGTTGCCAGCTGAATTACTCCCCCTTGCATTCTTTCTCCGGAATCTCGTAATACATCAAAGGAACAACTTTTTAACTCCTTGGGGAAATAATGGACGAGAAGCCGGGAGCCCAGTGAAAATAAGTGATCGATAGTGTGTGCGTTACGTGTGCATTACCGCTCTTTCGTTTTCCCCCTCTCATCTTTGTAAGAAGACCTTTTGTCTTTTAAATTAACGTTGCGGAAATTCTCCTTCAGAAGCAACAGAGGCGCCCCTTTTATCTTTCGCCTATTAGGAACCAACGTTGCGTTAACGCGACAGTTAATTTGCAATTTCTCTCACTTAATTTACTTCACGGAATTTTATTCCTCTTTTTTTTTTTTTTTTTTTGTTTTTTTTTTTTTTT
>NW_025110006.1:233583-239723 GCF_011392965.1 Frieseomelitta varia | reverse complement strand
AATTCGGGCTAAAAGTAAATGTCAGTTGTCCCCCCCCCCCCCCCCCGAGTTCGTCCCGTTATTTCTTCTATTTCCGGCGGCCGGAAGCTCACGACGACGTGAGCACACAGTTTCTTGCAACGTGGCGGGACTTCTTCTTCTTCCTCCTCGGAGCTTCCATTACCATTCCCCTTGCATAGCTCCCGGGGAAGTGGTTTTCCCCGCAGCAGAAATAGCACTTTCTTCGCTGACGAAAAAAAACCGGGTGAAAAAAAAAAAAGAAAAAGAAAAAGAAAATGGTACGCGCAGAAGGGAAGTCAGAAGGTGCAGAAGTCAGTAGGTGTCGACGCGCCTGAGCGTCAGCACAAACGTGGCAACGATTCCATTTCTTGCGAGATTTATCTCCTCGTGTCGTGAGTCTTCAAAGTTTTTGATTTGACAAAAACTGAAAATGTCCTTTACTCGGTGTCAGCTTGATTAATTTTGTTCGATGCGAATCTGTCGTGTGTTTCAAATCAATTCTGTCTGAAGCAAAATTGATGATATGTACAGGGTGTAACAAAACCACACCCTGTATGGGAAAGTGATCATCGATGGAGAAACAAGTTTTGGTTAATTGACTCTTGAACGAGATCGCAAGTTAAAATATTTTCGTAAGTGCAAGTTAAAATGTTTCGTGTTTTCGAAAGTAACAGAAATATATTTAATAAATAATTATAATTTAATATATTTAATATATTTAGTAAATAATTATAATTTTATATATTTAATATATTTAGGAAATAATTATAATTTAATATATTTAATATATTTAGTAAATAATTATAATTTAATATATTTAATATGTTTAGTAAATAATTATAATTTAATATATTTAATATATGTAGTAAATAATTATAATATAATATATTTAGTAAATAATTATAATTGAATATATTTAATATATTTAATAAATAATTATAATTTAATTATAAATAAATATTTTCGAAGCATGCTAATTTTAAACACAAAGAGTGAAATTTAATATATGATTCATGAGTAAAATTGGTTTATAATTATTTTATAAAATATTATATAAATTATTATTTTATATTAATTAATTATAATACTATATTATATATAATTAATTTATAATATATAATTATATTAATATTTTTATATTAATTATAATAATATAATATTATAATATTATATAAAATTATATATTAAAATATTTTTATGACCAACAAAGTCGAAGCGATATGAAAATGAGTTTGGTTGATGGACTCTTCAACGAGATTGTTAAACTATTCCCGTTCGTGTTCTCGAAATAATAATCTCGCGTAACGGAAATATTTTCAAAGCATGCTCGCTGTTGTAATTTTCAACACGTTGTTTGTGGCACGCGCATGTAACACACACGCATTTAGTATGTACACAAGGCATAGAATAAAGTGTTGAAACAAGAATAGCTATCCGTTCAATGAGTACTGAGCCACTTGAAAATTAATCTTCAGGCACAATGACGAAACGAGGTGTTCTGTAGGTGTATCGTGGACCAAGTGGTGGCACGTGCCATCTCCTTGGTGACACGGTGAATCGAAATTCGCGATACAACTATGCAGGAACGGAATGATCTCAAGTCGCGGAATAACAGCCATAAAGAACAGAAGTGAATTTTCTTCAGACAGAAGAGTTAGTACTTCCTTTCAAAGTAAAATAGGTATTCAGTTTAATGGCGGAACTACCAAAATGGTCGAAACGAAACCAAAATTTATAATTTTTGTTAGAAATTTAAATTTGGATTTTAAACTTGTCCATTTTCAGAGATTTACATGATGTTTCGTAAAAAAATGTGTAAATAAAAACTTGCGCGCGAGAGTTATTGTTACCATAAAGTAAGTTTTCCTATTTCCTCGTTTTAACGTCTCTGAATGGAAATTTTATGCCTCAGTCGTCGGTAATTCTAGTGTCTAATGCATCATCCCTCGTGAATTCGTTTCGCTTTTTATAATATTTATTCGTGGCAAAATTTGAAATGCCTGTAAATGCCGTGAAAATACATAATCACCCTCTCGTTCTACGAGTTCTTCCCATCTCTCTTTAGCAAAGACGCAATAAAATTCTCGTCGCTGTAAAATTTCTGTAGTTTTTTCATTGAAATATTTTTTATAGTGTCATTGCAATAAGAGTTTTACTCAAATCATTAATCGAGTAAAATAGACACACCGAGTTCTCACGAAGAAAACGAACGTGTGAATTATTTCATCGTGAACGGTATTATATTGTTTGACGAGGTATCTTGTCTACGGTGTCGAAATTTAATTATTATCGTTAATAAACGAGTTTTACGAATTTTACTCAAATCGTTAATTGAAATGCACCGAATTCTCATGAAAAAAAGAATAACGTGCGAATTATTTTATTTATAGCACATCGTGAACGGTATTGTATTGTTTGATAAGGTGTCGAAAGGGTTAATAAACGAATTTTACGAATTTTACTCAAATAATTACTCGAGATACACCAGATTCTCGTGAAAAAAAATAACGTGCGAATTATTTTATTTATAGCACATCGTGAACAGTATTGTATTGTTTGACAAGGTGTCGAAAGGGTTAATAAACGAATTTTACGAATTTTACTCAAATAATTAATCGAAATACACTGAATTCTCACGGAGAAAAAAATAAGAACGTGTGAATTATTTCATTTGTAGCACATCGTGAATGGTATTATATTGTTTGACAAGGTATCGAAAGAATTAATGAACGAATTTTACGAATTTTACTCAAATAATTAATCAAGATACACCGAATTCTCATGGAGAAAGAAAATAACGTGTTATTTTTTTATTAAAAAATAACGAATTATTTCATTCGTAGCACATCGTGAACGGTATTATACTGTTTGACGAGGTATCTCGTCAGTAGCACCGTCACGAACGACAAAATTCTGACTCACTTCGTATCACATTTTTGAAGTTGCAGTTGTACTGTTGTCAGTTACACGTACACCACGAAAGCGTGCAATAAAGCTCACTCGGTTGCTCTGATTGTGAGTTCTCGTGACCGCGGCTATTTACTCGCGGTGGCCACGTCTCTCTCCGAAGAAAGCGAAAGTCAGGCGGTTCACAATTGGCTGAAACGTTTCGTCGGCTTTCACGCCGGGGCTTTAAAAACGAGCTGCAAAGAAAAAAAAAAGGAAAAGAGAGCGAGAAACCACGCGGGACGAGAAATAGCAACGGAAATGTCGGCGACATGTGTTCCTTTTGCGTTTCGCGCAAATGCGTTGGACAACTTGCCGCTGAAAGTGAAGTTGGAGAGCTTCCAACATTACTGGAAAAGACGTAGTACGTTAAACCACGTGGCGTAGATTACTTTTTCGTCTTCATTTACTCACGTATTCTACTTTACCTTATCGTATTTGTATTGTAGTTATTCTTCTCTTTGTTTTTAATTTGCGAAAAAATTTTTCTCGGGTAAATTTTGCCCTTTTCTTCTCTAAAAATGATTACAACTAATTTTAGAAACGTTCCTAATGTACAGGGTGGGCCAAAAGTTTCTTCCCACCTAATTTTCTTTGACAAAATATCGAAACATAAGAGAAAATTAATTTCATTAGCTTTAAATTAAATTTAAGTTCAGGTATGATTTTTTTTTTCAGTATGTTCTAAAAATTATTTCTCTCAAATGTTGGGAAAAGAATATACAATAAAGAGATTACGGATTTATTTTATTTTTTAGAAAGTGATTTTTCATCCACTCAAATAATTACAATCTTTCTGCAAACATTCTACGTTTTATATTTGTGATCAATATCAGGAGAAGCATGATTCGAGGAAATAAATAAAAAAAAAAAGGCACAGAGAGAAATGTCTAAGAAGCTCTATAAATAAAGCACAGTGATAAACGTAGGAGACGTGATCCGATTTATGAGGTGTGGAAGAATATATTCTCACATCAATGAAAAAAATGCCATGAATTAGTTATTACAATTGTTTGTACGTTGATGATATTGGTACAGTTTCATACAGCGAATAAATATAAATTTCACAAAGATGAATAAATATTTCCTTAAATTAGAATCATCGTTTAGTATCTCTCTGGGGCAGCGGTTTCCAACCTGTGGTTGCAAAATAATATGACTGTGAAAACACCAAGAAAAAAGGAATAAAATAGAAACACAGAAACAAAGTTACAGAATTGTGATTTCACGTAAGCAAAAATTATTTTCATTATGTTCTGACCTTATGTTACGTCAGACAGCTATTATAAAAGATTGAAAGAAATTGTGAAGTGTAAAAATAAAAGTCTACGAATGTCGTTAGGTTAATTTGAGTCGTTCGATTATTTAGCTAACCTAAGGAAATTAAAACAGAAAAAGAACAAACTTTTTTGAAGGATGGGTGGGAGAGGGAGGAGTACTCATAAATGAGAAACCTAATCGCAAGAAAGACTCGATGCGAATTAATTGAAAAAAAAAAAAAAAAAGAAAACAAACTAATTTGAAATTTCACGAAGATGTTGCGCTAAAGAAAGAAATAAAGGCAGTAATATTTCAAGAGGTAATAAGGGTGTAAGATAAACCAGATAAGCCAGAGAAATGGCACTTCAACTCAGGCTAAACCGTTCTGTCACTGTTCATCACTTAGCTCGAGTAGCGAATGTGAAGATAAATATAAATTGAAATAAATGCGAGATCTGTTTCTGCATACGTTACGCTTGCACCTTACACACGAACAGCTTAGGAAGCTTAGAAATATAGCCAGTTTGTTACTTCGAGGGGAAAAGCGGATTTCGTTAAAAATATATATCGCCGCTCGTGTTTATTCGTTTTAAAACGAATATGTATCAACACAAGTGTGTGTGTGTGTATATGAGTAATGATTATTTTAAATGTACGAATATCTACAAGATCTATCAGATGGAGGAAAAATATTTTTCTTCGAGAAAATCGCGAGATATCGACACAGTTTGGTACGACGCAATCGATAATCCAAATAAATCAAACAATAAACAGATCGAACCTTTCGGTAGTTCCTGTTCTCGTAAAGTACGTATCTGCATAATATGATCCCGGGGATAGGCGAAACGGAATTTACCGCAACCCGCAATGCGGAGTATCCGTTACTGTTTTCGTTGTAAGTTAGTCAGCTATGCGCCTATTGCACGTACCGATAATTGGCCAAGATTTCAGTTCAAGATTCAAGAATTTTATTTGCGTGACTTACGTATTTCACCGCGACGGTGCGATTTGCTCGTAAACTAAAAATATCCGCATGGGGGAAATGAGATATCGCTTCTGCGGCTAAATGCTTTCGTTTCTTCCCCCTCCTCTTTCTTTCTCTCTCTCTCTCTCTCTCTCTCTCTCCCTCCCTGGCTGACAACGATTATTTTGACAATGATATTTTTACGGGGGTTGCTACGTTTTACGGTGCTAATTTCACAGATGACTCAGTTCGCAAGGTTCATTGACACGGTCGAGTTCACCTCGAACCGAACGTCTATTTTCGTTTCCCGATCGAAACAGTTTTTCGTCCGCTTCTCGAGAGACAGCAAACGGTTTCGGCCCGAAAACATTTTTCTCGATATATCAACGGAACGCGATTATGATTTTGTTCAATTATCTTCGTTAAACGCGGATTGACACACACAGCGATTTAATCGATACGATTCGAGTGCAAGCTGATACGCAAGCGTTTCTATTTCACATCTGTGTGTGTGTGTGCTCGTTTTCGTTTCCCGGCAAATTGAATTACTTTGTCGGATGATATACATACTAACTCGAATGATATACATACAAAATTGCTACAGTAAATATACCGTCGTTACGTATGCATGCAAATTCACGAGCGGTTTTAAATGGAATATCGTCTTAATTATTGCACGCGCGCGTTCAGAAATTTTCGAATATTTTCCGCCGTCTGACTATAAATTTCAGATGCAATCGAGTATAACTTCGAGATATTTGAAAAAGCCCGCGTTTAACCTCTTGCGCTAGTAACTGATTCGCGGACCATAACGAGTGACCGAACCGTATACAATAATTCGTCTTCTTTTTAAATTCATTCGGTATATCACTGGATAGAAATTACTAAGAGGTAATAAATTTATTATTCCTTCTGCCTGGATTATATTTCACTATACTTAAAACTGAGAAAATATTGCAATTTTGGATTG
>NW_025110006.1:218947-233529 GCF_011392965.1 Frieseomelitta varia | reverse complement strand
CACTGATTGCGGACCATAACGAGTGACCAAACCGTATGCAATTTTTCTTCTTTTTAAATTCATTCGGTATATCGCTGGATAGAAATTACTAAAAGGTAATAAATTTATTATTCCTTCTGCCTGGATTATATTCCACTATACTTAAAACTGAGAAAATATTGCAATTTTGGATTGCAAAATTATATTCTCGACGTGCGTGGCACGTCATTCCAGCGCAAGAGGTTAACCTCTTGCGCTGGCAACTGATTGCGACCAAACCGTATAACAATAATTCGTCGCTTTCTTTTTGAACTTGTCGGTATGATATCACTGGATAGAAATTATTGAGAAGTAATAAATTTATTATTTGTTTTAAATATACTTAAAACTGAAAAAATGTTGCAATTTGGGACAAAAAATTCTCGACGTGCATGGCACGTCATTCCAGCGCAAGAGGTTAAGAAAATTATGTTGCACGCTTTGTAATTTCAATGAGCTCTCTTTTCGGGCGGGAAATACTTTTGTAGGAATGTTCTTTTTAAAGGGATTGTAGAAACGAGTTCTGGAAGGGGAAAAAAAGCAGGGACCTGAAAGAAAATATTATACTTGCCACGAAACACGCGGTTACCGATGTTAAACTGACGATATACACGACCAACAATGGCGGAACGAACAATAAGCCATAGTAATAATAAAGCGGTAATAATCGAAGAGATCAAATGTTTTGGAAACTTGATAACGACAATGGTAAGCACGCTAAGTTATGGGCACACAACACAACCTGTAGTACTGTATACGTATGTAGGTACACTCCCGCTCAAAAGTCTTTAGGACACTTTTATTTTCAGTACTCAATACTTATCCTGTATACATATTTTGTAATACAATATATTAATATACCAACAGAGACTTTATAGTGCAAAGTAAGTTTTATATTTATTGTATCTAATTATACTAGATTTGATTTAATTGTTTAACTGTGTTTAGGTATGTGTTGTAATATAATAATACAATATATTGATACATTGACAGAGTCTTCACTGTATAAATTACAGTCTTTCATATTTATTGTAAATACAACAATTTATATACAATTATAATTTATGATTCATATTTACTGTATTATTTTTATCGTACAAACTTGTTCTAGTACTTGTCCTATGATTTCTGAGGTTGAGGTTATGTTATATTAATTATATTGTATGTGTTGTAAGTACAGTTTATACATAATTTATATACAATTATACTTTTATATTGTGTAATTTAGAATATATTGTGTAATTTGTAAATATTTATTGTACATCGTTTATGATTCATATTTTTATTACACAAAGTTTTCCTAGTATTTGTACTAAAATTTCTGAAATTGAAATTACATTACAAACGCAACATATTTATATGTAATTTATATATAATTACACATTTGTGTATAATTTATACCTTTATATTAAGTAATTTATATTATAAATATCGTATTTATAATATAATTGTTAATAAATCGTTGTATATAATTCATAATTCATATTTTTATCATACAAACTTGCCCTGTGATTTCTGAGGTTGAGATCACATTACAAATACAACATATTTATACATAATTACACATTTATGTAGAATTTACACCTTCATATTGTGTAATTTATATTATAAATAGTATGAATATTATAATATTATAAATATATAATTGTTGTATATCATTTATGATTCATATTTTTATCACATAAACTTGTCCTAGTACTGCTCCAAGATTCCTATAGTTGAAATCACATTACAAATACAATAATTTATATATACAATTAATATATATATATATTATATTATACATAATTACACATTTGTGTATAATTTATACGTTTATATTGTGCAATTTACATTGTGAATATTGTGTTTGTTGTACATAATTTATGATTCATATTTATTGCATGAAACACGGCAGTTGCCCTAAGATTTCTGAGCGGGGGTGTATATTGCGCCAAAACTTTCGTGGCACGAGGTTTCTGGAGGCTGCGTGTAAACCGTGCCAATATAAACCACCAAGCTTCATTTGTTGCTCGGAGGCTTGCGGCAAACCTAGCACAACGCCGGCGGCCGTTCAGTATCGCGTTCAGTATTTTCGCTGGCACGGACCGGTACACACACGTACTGGCCGCTCGTTCGTGCGCGTGCCACGCAACCCGGAAAGGTCAGCACCTACGTACCGCCCCTCTTTATCAACAATTTGTATCGTGTTCACGCGCCGATTGCCATTAATACGCGGTTTCTCAGCGAACCGATTGTTATCACCATCGCCCTAATACCCGTCTCATTTTCGGAAATCACCGGCTGTTTTCTCACGTGTTTCGTTATCGCGGGGATTCAAGTTAAAATAGCTTTCTCTCTCTGGCCAGCTCTGAATAACTGAAATATACAGGGTGTCCATAAAGTCTCTTTACAGTTTCAAAAATTTATTACAAAGACAAATGATAATTTTTTCTTTGCCCGGGACAAAGGTACGGGACGTCACTAATCTAATGCAGAGGATCACTGATGGCTGCGTGTGAACCATTGATGAGGGTATGGCAAGAAATCGAGTATCGTTTTGATGTGCTTCGTGCAACTAATTGTATCCATATAGAGGTGTATTAAATAAGACAAAAAAAAAAAAGACTGAAATATATACGTCTCATTTTGTAATAATTTCCACTTATCTGCCGTTTCATTTGCCTTTGTAATAAATTTTTGAAATTGTAAAGGGACTTCACGGACATCCTGTATATTAGAAATACTCGATCTGTGTGTTCGATGACTGTAACAGCGACGAGCGAGTTGAATTTTGCAGGCTTTGTCTTCGCTGCGGTCTTCGACTTGCTCTCGTTTCTAATTTTTAAATTGAATCTCCCTTCTCTCGCTGTAAATTGACAATGACAGAGGCGTTATATTAATTCGCGTAAATATCGCAAATTGTGTTGCAGATGATGATTGTTGTGATGGATTTGCTCGTACGCCGCTTTGAAGATAGAAAGATGCAAGTGCAACGTTCCGGCTGGAAGTCCTTCGAGGTCATCCTGCAATAACGGGGTATAATGTTATTTCTCTATTCCTGCAATGTTACAAGGGCCACGTGATGCAAAATCAATATCGTTGGACCGATTGTTTGCAGCGGCTGTGGTGGAATGAAAGAAAAAGAATGCAGCACGGTAGAGGAGGCTAGATGAGCCCCAACTTTCAGAGAGGTGCATGTGCATACTATCCGGCAGTTACACACAAGCCACGAAACCGTACGTGTCTGAGGGAAAACGGAAGCGGAAAACACGTGTGTGGAAGAATACGCGGTCCATACCTGGCCCGCCATTTTGGCGGCATGGTCCTTTGGGCCACTATACTATTCCTACAAGGAGCAGGTTTTGTAGGTAAGTTTCATTCCATCTCGTGAGATTTTTTTCCTTGCACTTCTTTTCATCTCTTTCTTTTAATTTGTAATTATAGGAGGTGGACGAAGGTACTCGCACGCTTGATAAAAAAATTGTCTGTGTTTCAGACTTTGTAGAAAAGAATCGTACAACAATTCAGCTGGCTTAATAAATTTTATTAACACGTGAAGCCTTCACTTTGACAGACATTAGAGCTTCTTTCGTGTAGAACGTACTTCTGTCCTCGAAAATTACAAAAGCTCTGATGTTCCTGAAATTGAAAATTTCGTTCATGATCTGGAAATTTTCTCTTCACAAAAAGATCTCTTGAAACTTGCTGTACTTGCTGTCTTTCTCGCCATTTAATTGAACTTTGAACGATAAGGCTAAATAGCAGAGTGACTGGGTTTCTCCAACTTGTATTGTTTAAAGTGACAATGGAATGGCGAAAAAAAATTACGCAGCCAAAGATTAAAGTGAGGATGTAAAGGGAGGGATTCAGTCTTCAAAGATGGTGGAAAAAAATTTTTTTCGTGACTTTTACAATTTTTGACAAATAAAAGCATTGCGTGTAATGAAAAAAGAAATTCAAGATTAGTAAAATAGAGATTCCGCGATTTTATCTCACAAAGTTTAAGCAATTTAGAATAAGCGATAATTTTTTAACCGATAATTTTTCATCAAGCGTGCGGATACTTCTGTCCATCTCTGTATGTACAGGGTGTTTAAAGAAGTTTGTGGTCAAACATCGAAATGGATAAATATATCTTTATGTTCTTGGTAAATATTGGCCAAAAATCATTAGCTTCGAAGTTTATAGACTTTTTTCTTTAAACCTATAATAGTTTCTCCTGTTTTGTCAGTATCTGGTAAACTCGATGTTAACACAATTCGCTCATGCATCTGTAAACGTATGCTTTGAGAAACAGCGTTTTCAAATTAATGAGAAAAATGTATCTCGTAACTCTGAAATTAATAAATTTTTGACTCGTGTTTGTCAAGATCTTTTTCACGATCTTAAACGGCCCTGTATAAAACCAATTTTGCCTAACTTCGACACAGAGTAGTTATCGTTGTTTTTTTTTTTTTTTTTTAATATAAATTTTTTTTCNTGTTTTTTTTTTTTTTTTTTAATATAAATCTTTTTTCCGTTCCTATCGTGTGCGTTACATCGCAATCAAGCGCGCGATATTGATCGAAGCAGCTTCGACCTGTATTTCAAAAATGCTTTAAAATACCCGCGAACAAACGTTTATGCGATTTGTTAACTTTTGATTGAAACGAAGGTGGAAGAGTATAAACTACGAGTTTGCTTTCTACGCTCTCTGCTGCATTGTTACCGACGTGATGCAATATTCCCGCTTTGACGAAGACCTCACGAAAATCTGATTCGATGATACAGTTTAGTATACCAAAGGTCACTTTTCTCCTCTCCCATTTCGAGCAATTTGATTGAGATATGTCCCATTTTCTGAGACTTTCTCGAGAACCTTTTTTCAAATCTATCTCGCCTCGATAGTATTGCATTAGAGTACACGAGAAATATCATATCAGTAGTATACTGGACGAACAAAAGTCAGTTCACAATTTTCTACGATTTCGGTAACCTCAGAAAATGAAACTGAGAGAAACATTTCTACATTCTCTTGAATGTTAGAAGAGAGAAGAAAGAAAAGTTCTGTCACTTTCAACGTTCTTGTCGTCTCTTTTCTATAAAAACGACGACAAACGATCGCGATTATTTATTTGTTATGATTTCATCGTGCGTGTATGTACGTTTTCTAATATTACCGGGGCATCTGTGTAAACTTTGCAAATTGCTTTCGACGAATTCTATAGAAAATACTCGGGAGAACGACTGTGCCAGTTTGCTGGCCGATTTAACCGATCCGAGGAAAATAACCGGTCGAGAACTTGGCGTTTATGCGTTCGAGTTTTTATCGAATAGAGAGGCTCGAATCGAAAATTTTCTTTCGTTTAACAATATTTTAATTCCACATTTCAGTTCCACTAAATTTCAATTTTACAATTAGATTTATGTTCATCACGATTTATGTTTAGTTTATGTTCCTTTCGAAAGTTCGCGTTGTAAAATAAGAGTACAGCTTACGAAATGATAAGAACATAACTTATGAAATATATTCGAACTATTATCTAGGTTCGATAAAATTTTTTTTTTTTTTTGAAATACAATATCGTAACATTTATGTATAAAGAATAATATTTCCATCCGAGGTATCAAAGAGGGAGAAAAAAAAAGATAAAAATATCTTTGTAACACAATGAAATGCGCGAACTTCTGTTTAGACGTTCTACGAGAAATCATTTGAAATGATGAAAATATAAAAATATCCGTTTTGCACCTATGAAGTTTTTAAAAACTAAAAATTACGTTACAAATGTATTATAGTTATGTTAAAGCTTGTGTAAAATTTCTGTTGTATTATATTATAATTATATTATAAATTATGTTATATTATAGTTATGTTAAAATTATGTTACATTAAAATTATATTACAATACAATTATATAATATATATAAAATTATATGTATTATAACACAACAATAATATTATATTATAATAACTGTAATATTATAATACAATAATAATATTATATACAATTAAGACTATATGGCAATTATATTAAAGATTATATAAAATTTCTAAAAATTTTATTTCTAAAAATGTTATAGTTATATTATAGTTATGTTAAAATTATGTTACATTAAAATTATATAATATATATAAAATTATATGTATTATAATACAAATAATAATATTATATTATAATAATTATAATACAACAATAATATTATATACAATTAAGATTATATTGCAGTTATATTAAAGATTACATAAAATTTCTGAAAATTGTTATATTATAGTTATGTTACATTAAAATTATATTATAATACAAACATATAATATATATAAAATTATATGTATTATAATACAACAATAATATTATATACAATTAAGATTATATTGCAATTATATTAAAGATTACATAAAATTTCTAAAAATTATAAATTTGTCACTTCGTTGATCACCGGCGTTGGTACAGAAGCCGTACATTATGAATTTTTGTCTTTTTCCATTCTTGAATTCTCCACAAAAAAAAAAAAAACGCATAAACACACACTAGTCTATTGATCAAAATATCGTAGTAATGGCTACGATATGGATGTTTATTTTTATTATTTTTATTTTCTTTTTTTTCAACGTTTGTCCAATAATACCTATTCACAAAGCGTTCGCTGCTCCAGGCTCGGTGACAGGTATTCCCGGTGTCCCGGAAAATATAACGGTGATGTTCCTGAATCCGACGTCTGTCCGCGTTTCTTGGAGCACCAGCCAAGTCGAGCAAGTTGAAAAATACGACGTCACGTACAAGCCAACTGATGCAAGGTGCGTTCTGAAGATCTCGATGTGTTCCACGAGCGTTTCTTTTTTTTTTTTCTTTCTTTCTTTCTTTGTTCTCTTTGCATGCAATCTTGGAAGCTGGCGTGCCGTTTGGAATTTCCAAATAGGAGAATCTCCAGATAAGAGGAATTTACGAATGTAAATTTGCAACTCGAACGAAAAGTTTCTCGCTCTTCGTTTCTTTTATCCTCGCTGTCTTGACTAGCTTATAGCTATAGTGACGTGTGTGTGTGTGAGAGAAAAAGAGAGTTTTGAAATTTTCGTTCAGTTTTTTTGACACATCGTTGAACTAATTAATGTGACATGCACGATGTTAACCCTCGAAGCGTTTCATTTCCGAGACAGTGCGGTTAATTGTATATTTTCAACAATTTGGCTGCGGCGAGTATATACTAAGTGCATTTGCTGTAAAATCGAGATAAACTGTAAAACTGCAAAGTTGTATCAATTATATATAATTACAAATTTCTCTTTCCAATGGTCACAATTGTCCCATTAATTGATGACAATTTTTTCCAAAGTATTCTGAAAATTCCAAAGTGTGTCAGAATTTAAAACGAACATGTTTGTTTGGTTTATCTGGATTTCAATAACAAGTGTAAATTTCTCTTTACTTTACTGCACGACGAGAGAGATACGCTTCTGTCGTCGGACAAAAAGAAGAGCCACCTTTTCCTTAGCGAGTGTGTTCTTCTTGTTTGATTCATTTATCAATTGGTATCAGTCTGTTAATGTCGACTTTTCAAAGAGGACTTGATATTAATTGATGCTTTTGCTTCTACTGCGGCGTAGGAAATACACTGACAGGTATACAGATTTCTTAAGGTATTCCTTGAGAATTGCGAGCATTGTACATCCCTTTTCCCTCTTTTTCTTTATTTCTTTTACTTTTATTTGTTCCATGGTACCAACATCGTTGTATAATCGCAGTTGTTTGAAAAGTGCCCTGTTAACGTGAAAAAGAACTAATTACTTCCAATTATTAATTAAACACACACAGCCAACAACATTCTATCGTTTCTATTCTACCAATTAATGTTTCAAACAAGCATTTGCAATTAGTTTCTAGTAACATTTCCATCTGGCCAGTTTTTAGAGCGCGAGCGAGAGTTGCACGAAAAAATATTTGCCAACTCGAGATCAGTTAGTTGTACAGGTTCGTTGAGAAATTTTTTTTGGCGTTAGTCTCTCCTGAATTGCGAAACGCGCGGGGAAATAAAAACGCAGGGATTTGCGTGCTACTTACTTTGAAAAAATTAAGAACTCTCTGAGATTGTGGCACCTTTGTTTTAATAAAAACTCGTGAGAGTTTACGCGCAGGAAAATCTTCTGCCTCGTCTTTAATTTGCGCGGAACACGTAATCGTGCACGTCGTCAGACCTGGGTGTTTGAAATTAAATATAATTTTTCAGTTATCAAATAAACATCATTTTCTCGAATAATCGAGTTCTTCGATTTATTTGCGTATTTTCTCAATTATTTGCACAGCTTCAGATTCCTTTAATGAGCCATAAAAAAAAAGCTACACACCGCCGATTGAAATCCATTATTTGGCAAATACTAAAGAACATTATTTGAAAAAATAAATTTTTTCATCATTTAAGCGGCCATTATTTAGCAGATATTAAAGAACATTATTTCAAATATAGCTGCCATTATTTGGCAGATACCAAAGAATATTATTTCAAAAAATAAATTTTTTTCATCATTTAAACTGCCATTATTTAGCAGATACCAAAGTACATTGTTTCAAAAAATAAATTTTTTCAGCATTTAAGCTGCCATTATTTAGCAAATACCAAAGAACATTATTTCAAATATAGCTGTCATTATTTAGCAGATACCAAAGAATATTATTTCAAAAAATAAATTTTTTTCATTATTTAGCAGATATCAAAGTACATTGTTTCAAAAAATAAATTTTTTCAGCGTTTAAGCTGCCATTATTTAGCAAATACCAAAGAACATTATTTCAAATATAGCTGCCATTATTTAGCAGATACCAAAGAACATTATTTCAAAAAATAAATTTTTTTCATCATTTAAGCTGCCATTATTTAGCAGATACCAGAGTACATTGTTTCAAAAAATAAATTTTTTCAGCATTTAAGCTGCCATTATTTAGCAAATACCAAAGAACATTATTTCAAATGTAGCATTTGAGCTGCCATTATTTAGCAAATACCAAAGAACATCATTTCAAAAAATAAATTAAACATTATTTCTGGAAATAAATTTTCGCCCAGGTCTGATGTTCTTTAAGTTTCTTATTCTTGACTCGCTTCTGAAATATTGCTGGATGAAAATAATCGTTTCAGAGAACGAAAGAAGCACGATGATTCTCCTCGTGTTGAAAGAAAGTCTTTACTTTCGAAGACAGCTAAAACATCGATTTTTCAGTTCATGCGTTTCCCGATAGCACTTGCCGCCCTCTCCGTGCACAGTACGTGTGCCTTGGAAAATATATTTTAAACTGGAATCTCCATAAATTGACAGTTCTGTAATAGCGGAAACGCTTCAGTATACGTGTGCATTGAGTGAATGCACTTGCGGCGGGAAATTGTCATGAAAAATGTAGTCAAGAGAAATTATGTGTACGATCTATATATTCCATACACAATACAGAGCGTCCATAAAGTCTCTTTACAATTTCAAAAATTTATTACAAAGGCAAATGAAGAGACAGATAAGTGGAAATTATTACAAAATTAGACGTATATATTTAAGTTTTTTTTTCTGCCTCATTTAATACACCTCTATATGGGCACTATTAGTTGCACGAAGCACGTCAAGACTTCTTAAACGATCGATGTTTTCCTCAGATGTTCTTGGTCATTCACGCCTTCCTTTATCGAACACTGTCCCTGCCTCCACAAATTTCTCGTGCCATGCACGAATTGATGGACGTGACGGTGGATCTTTTCCACACTTAGTTCTGAAGTTTCGCTGAGTCTGCAGGTTCGAGTTGGTTTCAATAAACCATGATACGCACTGTGCATTCTCTTCAGGTGTAGCCATTTTGTAAGGGGTTCGTTTAACAGTATCTTATTCATCAACAGGGTAGCTGAAATGCAATTTGATAAAAACCTTGATAAACACTGAATACATGGAACAAATCTGATGAAGATATCTCATCAGTTGCCTTTGTAATAAATTTTTGAAATTGTAAGGAGACTTTATGGACACCCTGTATTTCACAGGACGACTTCATCAAAGTGAATAGGAAACAAGAGTGCAATTTTCGAAAGATTGTCCGAGCGTTTTAAAAACAAGTTACAAAAATTTCACCTTTCGTTTGTGAATTGGTAGAACATTGATCGATTGGTATACCTAATCTTTTGACGATATTTTTGTCCAAACAAATGATATATTAGCAAAATCTGTTTCAAATCATAAATAGCTCACTGCGTGTGATATATATACAGTGGCAATTTTCAATAATGAATTACACGATAAATAGGAAATATAAAAATTGCTATAATTCCTTGTAAAGTGCTTAATGTGCATTTAATGGCGGAGTATTAGTAAAATTGCGAAATGTGTCCTTTTGCAATATTATCGAATGATATTGTGCCAATCATGGAAAAACACGTTAAACACAGTTATGCTAATTAATGTCCTAATTTACGTAATTCAATTACGCAATTGCACTTAACGATAACGTAGTAAGTTAATTACGTTGCCATTGAACTATATAATTCAACTTTTTAATTAGTTTAATTACTGTAGCCAATTACTGTTGTAACCGCGAGTGCAATTGAATTACAGCGTACTTGAATCGTATGATGAATGCCATTGAAATGCAATACGTGAGAAGTGCTTGGAATTCCGAGAATGTGAATCGATATCGCCAAACTCTCCGTGTTCAGTCCAATATTTTAGGCATCCATCACGCTTGATATATTAGCAGATATCCAACAATTAAGAGAGCTTTCATTAGATACGACACACCACCTCTTTCATCTGAATTTCTTTTCTTCACCTTTCGAATGCCAATTCTGATTCGTCATTTGTAATTTGATTAAGGGAAAGAAAGTGAATTACGAATTGCAGTGTAACTAAATTATTTTGCAATCAGTGTAGTGAAGTGTAGTTCAACTCAGCCGATAAAAATACTTCATATTTTACTCAAAACACATCACTTGTACTACATCATTGTAAAATTCATTATTGGAAATTGTATTACTGCGTACGTTTAAAGGTTTTTCTTTCCACAAAAAGCTATAGGCGCTCCAAATATTTTAACAAAAAAACAATCATCGACTCACAGATTAACGCACGAAACGATGTTTTATAATAAACTCCACAAACAGCCGAATTAATTAGCCCGTTATTAGTCAGAAATTTGCTCGCAATTCTTTACTTCATAATCGTAGTTAATCGACGAAGAATCCTGAATTTACTGTACCCCCCCTGATTTTTTTTGACACCAGTCGTAGAACGAGACTCGACGTGGTATTTAGAATATATATATCGTGTATCGATAGAATGAGAGAAAGCAAACGGAAAGATTGAAACGTCAAATGGCAAGGTGGTGTTACAGAGTTATGGTTAGTTACAGGGTGGTGGCGGTGGTCGCGGGTAACAGCGAAGCAGTCACGTTGAGCGGCCTCAGGGCTGACACGCAGTATCAGCTGGTCGTCACTGCCGTGAGAGCTGGCAAGAAATTTCGAAGTCGACCCATCGTCTTCCGTACACTTGGTAAAGTTACACTCGCTGAACATTCTCCGGTTGTTTTGAAAACACATTCACAAACAATCATCGTGGATTCAAACACAATTTCGTTTCCATCGTCTTGTTTTTCGTTCTCTCTGTACGTCTTTCAACGAGTGTATAACACGAAATTATTGGATAATTTGAAATTAACAAAGTCATCTTCCAGTCGGTCATAATAAAGTGGTAAAATCTTTCAACGGATGAATAATATGAAATTATTGAGTAATTTTGAAGTTAATAAAGTCAAAAGTCAATTTCAAAGAACTTTAAATATATTACATATATCTAATAACATTTATTTGGAAATAAATGAAATTATATATCAATAATTTCATATTATTCATCTCTTGACAGATGTATTTTATGTATATATAAAATACATCTTTCAACGGATGAAATTATTGCATATATATAAATACACAAAAGAATGTACATTTGAATGTTTCAGAACCACCACGAATATCCCCTCAGCAGGATGCAGCGGTTACAGGCGGTCCTCTTCCACCCCCTCCACCTTCTTCTCAACAACCACAGCCTTACATACAAGTAAGAGAAGTTCACGTACATACTTCCTCAAACAATCTCTACTATCTCAGCTTTTGAACTTTGAAGCCCGTGATGCGTCTGCTTTGTATCTTTAGAAAGAAATATTTGAAATAGTTCGATATTAACCCTTCAAAACTTTCAATTATTCAATAAATATCAATTAATAATTTGTTCAATATTAATCCTTAATCCAACGATATATCGTTGTTGGCTACGTTGATTTATTTTCCTTTTATTTATTAAGATGTTTCTTTTTAAATTTTGTAATTATCACGTTTCACGAAATTTTTGTGCCTTCCTCCTCAAACCTTATCAAACTGCATCAACTTGGCTCGGTATTTTTTGCCAAGGTTTCTTTTTAAATTTTGTAACTATCGTTTCTCATAGAATTTTTTCCACTACATTTTCCCTCAAACCTTACCAAACTGTTACTAACTTGACTCGATGATTTTCACTAAGGTTCAACCTTTTGGTAAAAGAGTTAATACAGAATAATAATAATAATAATAATTTATTCAATATTAATCCTTAACCGAACGATATATCGTTGCTGGCTAATTTATTTTCTCTTTATTTATAAAGATGCCTCTTTTTAAATTTTGCAATTATCACTTTTCACGGAACTTTTGTGCCTTCCTCCTCAAACCTTATCAAACTACATCAATCCTTGGCACTTTTTGCTGAAATACAACTGTTTCCGGTAAAATGATTAATACAAATGAAAATATTCTTCTATTCTACCGAATAGAAGAAACGGAAACATCTCTTTCATTTGTTTGTTCCGGTTCGGATTTATGAATTTAAATGCAAAATACGATTCTCGTCGGGCAGTTCCGCGAGTGGTTGCGCGCGCCAAATGAAGATTGAAGGGACGGCTTAATTGCAGGTCCGTGGCGTAGAAGTGGGCATCGTGGTGTTGGTGTTGATCTTCTGGGCAGGCGCGATAGCGCTGTTCTTCAATCGTTGGGGGAAGATCCGCATGTTGCTGCCGTATCAGCCCGATTACAAGGAGCAGCTAAAGGTTCCGGGAACTGGGGTATGCGCAGCGGCGAACGCCGCGTACACGCAACACCCGACTCAACACACTTGCTCTCAGGTAACGCATAATCACATACCCTATTCCGCTAAACTTGAACAGTGTTCCTAGACTCTAGCTAGATGCAAGACGATCGCAGATCGATCCAGCGCGATTTCCATCGACTCGCGATAGTCGAGCTTTAACCATTTCCAGAAGAATAGCGGCGATCAATTTCGTTGATAGTTGCTTAGTATTACGAGACTCTTCTGAGACGGTAGTATATACGTGTAGCTTGACGTAACGATCGATATATCGCTGTACAGTGTAGTTTATTTTTGATAAATCGAACTTACGACTTTCGGCAGGGAAATATTTCTTTTTGTGACGGAAAAAAAGATAGCACATAGTCGGCCAGGAATATTGTTCTTTTATTCATACACTTTATTTCATTTTATTTGATTAACGTTTGAAGGGAATAATTTTTGAAGCGTAATTGAAGAATCACGCTTGTTCAAACTTAAATTAATAAAATTAGTTTCTTTTTCTCATGTTTTTGATGTTTTGTTGGAAAAAAAGGAAAGAAATAGGTGGGAAGAAACTTTTGGCCCGCTCTGTAATTAGCTTCTCGAGAAATTGCTTCGAAATCAGACAAGTTAGAAGTTGGAGAAGATACTCGCAATGAGTGAAGCAAAAGTACTCGTGCAATTGAAGTACTTCCACGTTGTTAAATTACATTCTTGAGTGAAAGATTATTCCATATATAATACTCGTACAAATAATAGCATTAACATTTAGTTCAAATCTCAAGCCATCTCGCCCGATATCGAATCTAATAGAACAAATCGACGCGAAATTTGTGAAATCTCCATCTGATATTTGCAATTTTCACTGTTGTTCACGTTTATCTGTTCGAATTGATCGTATCCCGATGATCCGATTGCTCATCGGGAAGGCAGTATTTCGAGAATGCATTGTGCTCGAAAAATTCATTCTCCGGCATCCTCTGAATCAATATCCAGCATTTACGTGGGTGCACGGCCCGTAATGATGAATTCCGGAAATATTGTTATATCGAACGATCATAAATTGCACGGACGTTTCGACGTTCGTCGGTATTCGCATCGAGCTGATAGGGAAGTGATTCATACGCGAATCAGGAAACGCTCAGACGCGAGATATCAGAGATACTAATTTAACCTCTTGCGCTGGAACGACGTGTCAATAATATTTGGCCCAAAATTGCAATATTTTTCTCAGTTTGAAGTATATTTAAAACAAATAATAAATTTATTACTTCACAATAATTTCTATCCAGTGATATACCGAATGAATTGAAAAAAAAGACGAATTATTTTGTACGTTTTGGTCGCTCGTTATGGTCCGCAAACCAGTTACTAGCGCAAGAGGTTAACCTCTTGCGCTGGAACACACGTCGACAATATTTGGCTCAAAATTGCAATATTTTTCTCAGTTTGAAGTACATTTAAAACAAATAATAAACTTATTACT
>NW_025110006.1:210849-218902 GCF_011392965.1 Frieseomelitta varia | reverse complement strand
AAGACGAATTTTTGTACATTTTGGTCACTCGTTATGGTCCGCGAACCAGTTGCTAGCGCAAGCGGTTAACTTCTTGCGCTAGAATAACGTATCACGCACGTCGACAATATTTGGCTCAAAATTGCAATATTTTTCTCAGTTTGAACATTTAAAATTTTACATTTAAAACAAATAATAAATTTATTACTTTACAATAATTTCTATCCAGTGATATACCAAATGAATTAAAAAAAAAGACGAATTATTTTGTACGGTTCGGTCGCTCGTTATGGTCCGCAATCAGTTTGCCAGCGCAAGTGGTTAATCAGGCTGGAGCTACTGAAATTTCATTGGACAGCGCAGTGTAATCGCATGCGGTAACTAACGTATGAGGGTATGGCCGCTTCCAGCGAAAGCTGTACATCAAAAAGACGTATCGGATCGAATATTGAACCCGGGGTTGTGCTGTGTTTTCGTTTGAAGGCTGGCTGGCCACACGTCTACGTCCGACTTCAATTTCGGAACGCGATCTCGTAAATTTATTACGGTGTACACACGCGCGCGCGCGCGTTGCTATTTATAGATCGGTTATATTGCAGCGTGTGTGTAGTTTCGTTTGCTAAAAATCGGATATAAAATAACGAAAGGAACGCGTGGAAACGCGATGAAAATATTAGTGGAGTAAAGTGACGAAGATCGCGAAAAAGATACGCGTTTTTTGTTAATTTTCTGATTTGAGGAAAAGCAAAACTGAATGGGAAGACAATTGTATTGAAGTTTAAAGAGTCATCTCTCTGTAAAAAGAAAAAAAAAATATAAAAAATTCAATTTATTATGCTCTTTCCTTGTGGTCTTCAAAATTGAAGGTGCAAAAAGAAACAGAAATGGAAAACACGATTAAAAAAATAGTAGAGTAGAGTAACGAAGATCGATATAAATTATCGTCAATTACGCGATTTTTTTTTTTTTTTTGTTTTCTGAGAATTGTTGTTTTCATTAATTTGTTAATTTTTTGAGGAAAAGAGCGCGTTTGACTATGGAACTGAATCGAAAGGCAATTACGTTGAGTCTAGCCAGTCATCTTTTTATAAAAACTACAGAGAATTCGATTTATCTCGTTCGTCAAAGTGAAGATGCAAAGAAAGTAGTTTACCATAGCGTATTACGGAATGGCTCACAATGAAATATGCGTGTACTTCATCCACGTGACGTTACGGATCCATCACGTTCGTTTTATTTCCGTTCTCTGTCGCGTAATGTTTTTCACTTAGGGACGTAACCAGCCCCTCTAGATGAAATTACGTTGAATTCCGCGTATTAGGGATATGAAATCCACACGGAACTCACATGGGACTCGAATGACGCGCATTCTCGTTCTGCAGTCCGGCACAAAAATGAGGAAGGGCCGTTTTATTAGGTTAATAAAACTGGAACAGCCCTGTTGGGCAACGATACCGCGATAAAAGAAACTTTAATTTCGGGAAATTGTTTTACGCGAGGAAATATCGTGCAAAAATGTGAGTTTCTTTTTTTCTTGCTTTATTTCCCAATTCGCGTTTTTAATTAAAAATATTTAATCTGGATCGTATAAAATTTCAAACAAACAAAAACTTGCAAAATTTTATAAAACAATATGACTCGCATATTGGTATACTGTGAAATACTATTAATTATCAATTAGTCTATCGTCATTGCAAGTTGTCGATTTACGTAGATTTTGGCAGTAACTGCAGCACTTTCAGTTATCGCGCTCAATAATCATCGGGAAGCTAGCTCCCCTAAATGTAGGTCGCAAATTAATTGGAATTCAGATGGATGAATATCTCACCGAGAGGTATAATACTGATTTCAACACGAATGTTTAAATCTCTTAAATTTAAACAAAATGCAGTCGATCCTTGAATATGGCTGTGAAATAATTTATTATATGGCTGTGAAATATTTTTTATAATTATATCTTGCCGTTGGCAATATTTTTAAATAATGCTACGTGATAGGAACCTGTGCGAGACCTAAAACGATCATCAAGTAACATTTATTTCACTCGTAGATACTATATATTTTTATATTTTATATTGTTTACTCTATATTATATATATTAAATATAATTTATTATTTTTCAAAATAACAATCCAAGATCTGAAAGTGGAAGAGTGGATGACCGAAAACGAAATGAACGAATGTCAAACAAAATTTCAGTATCTCTCGAATCTGCTCTGAAATAGTTCTAATATTCGAATCATTAACTCGAGTAACATTATATATTTTACTTATATATATTTTATATATATTTTATTCTATATTATATATAAATTATTTTTCAAAATAACAGTCCAAGATCTGAAAGTGGAAGATTGGACGACCAAAAAANCTACTACTACTACTACTACTACTACTACTACTACTACTACTACTACTACTACTACTACTACTACTACTACTACTACTACTATTAGTACTACTACTACTACTACTAATACTATTAGTACTACTACTACTAATACTATTAGTACTACTACTACTACTACAACTAGTACTACTACTAATACTATTAGTACTACTAATACTAATACTATTAGTACTACTACTACTACTAATACTATTAGTACTACTAATACTACTAATACTATTAGTACTACTACTAATACTATTAGTACTACTACTGCTACTAGTATTATTAGCACTACTACTACTACTTTTTCTACTACTACTACTACTTTTACTAGTACTACTACTACTACTATCACTACTACTACTACTACTTCTTCTACTACTACTACTATTACTACTACTACTACTATTACTACAACTACTACTACTTCTACTACTACTACTACTACTTTTACTAGTATTACTATTACTACCACTACCACAACTACTATTACTTCTATTACTACTACTACTACTACTATTACCACTTGTACTACTACTACCACCATGTATATCCTGCTCCTGTTCTTCTATACTTGTATTTCTTCTTTTTCTTCTTCTTTTTATTCTTCATCACTTATTACCAACATGAACAGCTGTTCCCTCCACTGACCGTTAGCTCACTTTTACATTCTCTTCTCTCTGTCCGAATTCTCTGTCCAGTATTTTTTTTTCGCGATGTGCCTTTGTTCTGCTTTTGTACGTACTCCACGCATCTGTGACCTCTGTGGCTCTCTCCTTTTTTCTTTTTTTTTTTTTTTTTTTTTTTTTGTACTCCACTTCCGACTGAGTCCACTTTTCGATATTCAACGAGACGACGGTATAGGCTGTAGACGATTGTACGTTTGATAGGTGATTATCAATGATTGCGTTGGCAACACGTACGTACATATGTACGTGCTCGTGGTTTGTACATTCCGCGGTCGATTGAAACTACGTGTGACGTTTTTAACTGTTAAGACGAGATGATTGAAAGGATTTTTAATCGAATAGATATCTAACAATATTTTTTTTTTTTTTTTTTTTTTTTTTTTTTGAAATATATAGGCGTTATAATTTAGCTACACTACATGTGTGTTCGAGAGGAATTTTTTAAAATGAGAATCCTAAAAATAAAGGAAAAAAAAGATCGAACAGATTTTTAAGAGCGCAAACCAAGAATTAATTAAATGCTTGTTGAAATACCTAATTGAAATTGTTTGAAAAGTATGGAAATCTGAATTCGAGCTTGCCAACTTTCACAGTGTGCAGTCTTACATGCTCATTTGAAGAAGGAGAGTCATCACTTCTATGATTTTAAGCTCGGTTTCTCATATGCATCCTAGGAATTCTAAATTCTCAAGGTATCCCGCTTTTCTAACGAAACGACAATACAGGTTTTCTTGACCCTTGACATCATCTCTATTGACCCCTATTTCACTGACCTACTGTGTGTCCTGAAACACAGTCTGCGTCTCTGAGGTACCATTACCAACTTAAAAACTAGAGAGCAGAAAGCACTAGAAGATACAATCCTAGATAATGTACATGCACGAACTGTTATTTACTCGAATCGTCGATTCAGCAAATGATAACAAAACAATGGCGATGAGAGTATAGAAATTTGTCATATCAATAATGAAAAAAAAAAAAAAAAATAAAAAATAAAAAAGAAACACAGGTAAGTAGAGAGAATCAGAGAAATGAAATTTCGAATTTTAACACACGTACAGTATTATACACTTACGACATATTAAGGTTTGTAGCTTCGGTTAGCTTTTACAGATGAAACGTTTTACTTCATGTACATACGCGTAGCGTATTGATATAGGAATGCTTTCAACCAAATGCTTTTGCAGTGCATGCGTCCCAAGTGCTGAACGCTATTTCGAGATGCTATTTTCTTTCTATTATAGTTTGTATTTCTTTATACGACATTGTATTATTTGACCTGAAGAGATTTGCACGCTTCGAAGTTGGCAAGCCGAGGTTGTTTCAAATATTTTTCGAGAACGAACGACGATGTTTTTATTCTAACGAAACGTGAACGAAAAAAAAAAAAAAATCAGGTATTAATGTCAAAGTGACAAATCCGGTGATAAATCATTATCACGAAGATAAGAAAAAAAAAAGGGGGGAAGAATCTGATCGAATTTTACTGAAAGAAACTCGAAACAGTCTGAATAAATACTGTAATTTACATCCTTACCGACGCACGATAAAATCTCAAGAAAGACAGCTGAGAGAGGCAACTTTCAAAAAATTTTGAAAAAAAAAAAGTGAAATTTCGCAAAATTGTGACCACGCTGGCGCTGAAAGTACAGTACTTTCCCGACTTTTTCTTACTTCATAGCGATTTTCGAAATGTGAATAAAACACGTGTTTCTTCGCGAGTCATTATAATTAATATTCGAAAAATATTTCAATATTGTAAATGTTACAATTTTGTAAAATGAAATCGTACCACAATGAACTCGAAGCCTCTACTATCGAAACGTATCGTTCACTTTATTCCAACATGTTTTTATATTGTTTATAACAGATGATGAAGCGAAGATATAGCATTTTCGAGAAGAAACTGCTACAAAGTGCCATAGTTATGTAGAGATATTGATAAAATCTTTTCCTGAATGGTAATGGTGAATTTCAAGACTGAAAACTCGAAATATGATTTTTCTTTTTTCCATCATTTCATGTCACTTTGAATGTTAAGCTCGGACGACAAAAATTCAAGCAATCGTAACACACGTCGTTTTTTTCCGAAGCTCAAGCATTACAAACTTGAGAAGATGAAAATTTCTTAAATTCTTATAAACGTGAAATTTCTATATTGGAACGATTTCTTGGATTTTCGTCGTTTTAGTATGTCGAGGTTCAATAAAATGTTTGAAAAAAGAAATCATACGCCAAATGTTTCACATATTTACATTAAATATTTAATGCAATTTACATTAAATATAATTTATATAATATTAAAATTATTTGTTTTTATTTATATGATATAATAAAATTATATATAATTTATACATAAATAACAGGTGCATAAGTGTTTCATTATTTTCAAATTCATTTTAGTTTCATACATAACATGCAATTTACATTAAATATAATTTATATAATAATAAAATTATTTATTTTTATTTATATAATAAAATTATACATAATTTATATAAAAATAATAATAAGTGCATAAGTGTTTCATTATTTTCAAATCCATTTTAGTTTCCACTGTGTTTCATACATAGCATGCAATTTACATTAAACATAATTTATATAATATTAAAATTATTTATTTTTATTTATATAATACAATAAAATTATATATAATTTATATATAAATAATAAGTGTTTCATTATTTTCAAATTTATTTTAGTTTCAGTACTAAAGAAATTTCTTCACGTAAAACGTTTCTACACGCTATGAAACTGTACATATATCATTTTCGAAAAGAAGAATGACTTCATTTTCCCAAAAGTAAAGTAAGAGACGATACACTTTGATAACGGAGGCTTCAAGATTCAGAACGATCTCAAGTTTATTGTCATGCCTTACAAATTCTGACAATATTGCTTGTCAATATTTATTGCTCGAATGTTAATGAGAGTCGCTGTACTATTGACGAAACTTTCAGCAGAGAACGTTCATCCAACTTTCAGTATTTTTCTGTCCTAAAATTCGAACGTCACAAACGTCGTTGAACAAAACACTTGTGGATACATATGTATGAATACGTATTCGCCCCGATCCTAAAAGGTTCTCGCTTTCAACTCGACACATATTCTGCTCTCAACCTTGATTTGCGCTCGTCAAACGTACATATGTATGTAAAGAAGGCCTATTTACATGGCGCCTATTTATTCCTTTTTCAAAAGCCAGCGACTTCGTGCAACTTTTAATAACAGACAGAGTATTTTAGCTGGCGAGTTTCAATAGGAAAATCGTTCGACTGTCTTTCATCTTAAAAAAGAAAGAAAAAAAAAAAAACTGATCGTCCAAATTACTAGATCGAAGCTCGATAATTTTTCGACTCACAAATATTTTAGCGATCCTTGGCGCGTGACGGAGGGGTAATTGCTTCATCTTTCGCCTCCCGTTCAACAAGAGGGACATATTTAATTTAAAAGAGAGAGAGAGAGAAAAAAATGGGAGGCTCTCAAACCGGTTTGATTAAAACGCGTGACTCGTTCTTTCATTGATTAACCCGTTAAACTAGGGAAACGAAGTTCAGCTCGCTCGTTCCCTGTTGTTTCTTGCAATCAGTTCGTATTGCATCGTATACCGTGTGACATGAAATTTTTATATTACAATTTATTTGACAGACGTGACATTAAATTTCGTTGTAACGTCGTTTCTGAACGCCGCGAGTCTGCGTGACTCTTTGCTGGAAAATCGATCGGTCACGGTAATTTCGTTTTGCGTGTTCCGCTTCTAATGAGAGGAGAATCGGCGATACGCCGGCGTGAATTGTCAAAGTGGAAACAGTCGGTATTCGACGATGAAACGAAGTTAATTTTTTAATTTAATTTCTCTTCTACATTTTGCGCGCGTTCAACGCTCGAGTCGCCTCGAGTGGTTTCCGTGTTAATTTGCACCCGAATGTGACACAGCTGGCACCTTCAACTAACGCGTCTCACTTTCCATCGATTCGTGATCTTTGATTTCAGAATATACAGGGTGTCCCGCAAATATTTCGATCTGCAAACGCAATTATCTGCGAAATCTACTCGCCATTTAACCTTTTTGCACTCGGCCGTCCCTTCTAAGGGGACATCGTGCTTGAATCTAGCCAACAGCTCGAACTGTTTCTTTTTTATAATTATAACAAACGTTGTAATACATTTGGTGTTGTATGACGCGGCGTATAGTAGCATAATATCTGAATGAACAAGCCTAGAGTAAAAGAAGAAAAGAATTTCAGAAAGGAGAAATTTTCTGAAGGCAGTCTCGAGTCAATTGACACTAACATAATTCACATAAACTAGATTTTTTTTGTCGCTTCTAGCGAAAGTTTAAAAAAAATGGCTATTTTTCAATAGAAATTGAAACTATTCGCTATATCATTAACTCTTGTATATATTGTATTTGTTCTAGCGGTACACGTTGACGATTGATTTAAATTTAAACGACATCGCATCGTTTAACAAAATTTCGCGTGTTCAGGTGCCATTTGAATGGTTATTTTCAATGCTGTATCATTTTATTTGAAACGATGCTTTTTAAGTTAAATTGTTGATGTACGATGCGAGAAATATTCGTCGAAGGCAAAGAGTTAAAACAGAGAGTTGAAAAAGAGTTAAAATACTTTCTTGATAGGGAAGTCAACAGACTGAGTGGGGCTGATGCGCGACGAGGAAATTTTGGTATAGTGGAGGGGATCGATGCAGTGGAGGGGGTAGCGCTATGGAATCAGGAGAGTGGGGGGCAAAGACCCACAGGCCGCCAGTTACTCTGATTTAAAAAACGTCTCGAATGCATTATTTTCTGTTTCGAGAGGGCAGTAATTTGGTTAGTTTGCCTTTGGATAAACACTGCAGGAGATATAATACAAAGCTCATTATTATTAAATTTTATGTTTCTAAAATTTTTATATATTTTTTCAAGCGTAATTATGTAATTTTTTTAATTAGCACGCTTAGTTTGCCTTTAGATAGACGCGTGCAGGAG
>NW_025110006.1:193268-210640 GCF_011392965.1 Frieseomelitta varia | reverse complement strand
TTTTTTCAAGCGTAATTATGTAATTTTTTTAATTTAGCACGCTTAGTTTGCCTTTAGATAGACGCGTGCAGGAGATACAAAGGTCATTATTATTAAATTTTATATATTATTAAAATTTATATATGTTTGAAGCATAATTATGTAATTTTTTTACGTCAATAGTCAACTTTCGAAAGCTATTAATTGACTATTAATTTTACTATTGTCTGTCACACGAAAGACGAAAAAAGACAAACACTGAGTATGCTTAAAAAAGAAAAATACAATTACAATTACTATACATTTACAAACAAACCACAATTACAATTAACTACAGAGAATTGCAATTACAATTAACTGCGCTTTGAAAAAAATAACAGTGGCGTGTCTATCTCTAAGGACAAACACCAAAATTACTCTAAACAGAGAAAAATGCGAGGAAAGTTCGAGAATGATAATTTCGTAGGTAATTGCGTTCATTGATTGAAATGGGACACCCATTATGTATACGTGCAGCAGTCTCTACTAACCTTCGGTTTGAACGTCGAATGGGGCAATTAAGAACAGACGATTAAGAAACGATACGGCAGCGTGGTACGGTACAGCAGTATAACAAGTAAGAATTTAATTGGAAATCAATAACGGGGACAGGCAGCACCCGCGAAATTCCGTGCTGCTCCGTCCTTGAGAGATTTGCAAAACGAAACATGCTGCGAAGTAACAAAACAAAACGAAACGAATTGTCGTCGACGAGGAACAGGAAGGCAACGTTCCGTGTTGCGATCGAACAATAAATACGTACGCGCGCTTTGACCGTGATTAAATCAGCGATGTTCCTCCCACACACACACACACACACACACACATATACACAATGTCTCCGACATTGGGAGAGACGAAAGCTGTAGAGAAACGTCGTAAAATCGTTGCGTGCTGGTGATCTGACCTTTTAACATTGCTCTGCTAGATAGTGTGCCTTGTAATAGCTTCCTGACTCAAATCTCTGGCGACGAGATCGCTTCCTACGGGATCAGCTGGAGACAGGAAATCCGGTGTCGGTATCGGGATGTACAGCGGTGCTGAACTCGTGCAGGACTCGTGGTGCCTAATTAAATTCCAACGACGCGAAAAACGGATTGGAAACGGGGCTGGGAAAAAGAAAGGGGGAACTCCACGGGGTCGTCGGTACATCCACGGAATCGTTCGGTCTCCACGCTTGAAAGAAAGAACGACGGTGTATGAAACACAGGAAGCGTAAAAATACGGAGGAAGAATTGTTCGTATCGTATCAAAGTTTCGCCTTTTAAACGTTTTACGCTGGCTTCTCGTCTGTTTCGCCGACAAAATGTGAATTTCGTCTCTCATTCTCTCTCTCTCTCTCTATATATATATATATTTTTATTTATTTATTTATTTATTTACTTATTTATATAATTATATATTTAATATTTATTAATGTAAAATATATAATATTTATATTATATAAAATATATATTTATATAATATAATAAATATAATTTTTAATTTTTAATATAATAAATATTTATTTTTTAATATATATTTATTATATTAATATTTTTAAATATAAATATTTTAATATAATAAATATTTTTAATCATATTTTTAAATATAAATTTTTTAATATAATAAATATAATTTATAATTTTATATATATATATTTATATTTATATTTATATTTATATTTATGTATTTCCGTAGCACAAAGTGAAAGATGTATAGTAATTTTTAAATAATTTGACCGAAATTCACATTTTGTCGGTGAAACAGACGATAATATGTATGTATATATATATAGGATGTCCCATTTTAATTTATAAGTGCAATTGTCTCAGAAACTATTAGACATTTCCAATTCTATTGGACAGAAAAATGTGTCGAATGCATTTTTCTTTGTCTTGAGAGAGCAGTAATTTATCTTCTCAAAATTTAGATTGTCGAAAGATACGAAGGTCACTACTATTTTTTCGAGTACATTTATATAATTGTTTTCACGTCAGTCGACATGAGTAGGTCACTTTCTGTAAAAAAAAAAAAAGTATTAATCTATATATATATCGAAAATTAGTAAGCTTATTTTATTAGTAAACTTATTCGTTGTTATCGTTGTTATGTTTATTAGTTAACTATAGTTAAGTATTAATTCAGGAGACGACTGTAATTTCAATTTTATAAAATCTATTATACGAGGAAGTACAAGATTTCCTGCCTTTTATCCATAGGTTTAAAAATATAAAAAATATATATGAGTTATTTTTTAAGCGATATTTATCAAAAAAAAATATCTCCTAAAAGTAATTTTAATTGCACAGCAAGGTTAATAAACTTTTTTTGCAGAGACCTGCTTGCATCGACTAATGCAAAAGAAATTACATAATTATACTTGAAAAAAATCGTATCTCCTTGTAAGTTCACCTACCAAATTGCCGTTCTCTTAAAACCAAAAAAGAAAAAAAAAGAAAAAAAAAAGAAAATGCATTTCAGACATTCTTTAAATGACCAAATGGTTTCGGAGATAAAATTGCATTTGTAGATTAAAATGAGACATCCAGCATGCATGCTGGCGGAGTTATTGAATTAAAAGGAAGATAATGAAAATATTATATTAAAGCTGGAAGCTTTAAATTATCGGTCGGAAATTCGGTATTTAAATCCCGCGAAACTCAATCTCGTCGCTTCAATTTCACCGTTTCTGTCGCGTTTCGGTTTCAAATCTGTATCCATTGCGATTCTCCGTGTTGTTGGCCGTCGATATATACAGGGTGAGTCTCGTAACGTGACGACATTAAATAACTCATAAAATATATTTGTTGTACGAAAAAATGTTTCAGACAGAAGTTGCATGGTTTTCAGATGGATATATAGTACTGTAATTGCTTTTTTATCAAGGTACGAAGATCACCTTCAATCTTTCAAATGGAATAGTCAATATTTCTTCCCTAATTCGAATAAAGCGTTGAATTCTATGTAAAAAATATTATTATACCAAACGAAATAATAGTATTTTAATACTATTATAATAATAGTATTTTATACTATTATTATAATAGTATTAAATAGTATAATAGTATTATAATAGTATACTAGTATAATAATAGTATTATTATAATAGTATACTAGTATATTATATTAGTATACTATTATAATAATAGTATTATTATAATAGTATACTTGTATATTATATTAGTATACTAGTATAATAATAGTATTATTATAATAGTATACTAGTATATTATATTATAATAGTATTATAATAATATACTAGTATATTATAATAGTATTAAATAGTATAATATTAATATTATAATAGTAATATTATAATAGCATACTAGTATAATAATAGTATTTAATACTATTATAATAATAGTATTTTAATACTATTATATAAAATATATAATACTATTATACCAAATAGCGTCTAAAATACATAGTTACTGAGATATTAGCAAAATATTTTCTTACATTGTATTAGAAAAAACCGTTGATCTCAGTAACTATGTATTTTAGACCCTACTTGGTATAATATTTTTTTCACGTAGAATTCAACGCTTTATCCGAATTCGGGAAGAAATATTCACTATTCCATTTGAAAGATTGAAAGTGACCTTCGTACCTTGATAAAAAAGCAAAATAATATAAAACTGATTGCAGTATGCATGTGTCTCCCTGAAAACCATGCAACTTTTATCTGAAACATTTTTTCGTACAACCAATATTTTATGAGTTATTTAATGTCGTCACGTTACGAGACTCACCCTTTATATATACATATATATACATATATATATCGGTAAAAAGTTACATCGACAACGAGTGGGATCGTTAATTAAAGAATCGATACGATACGGAACGAAGTGAACTCGAATTCTTCCTCTCCCGGGGAAATTCCACCTCTGAAATCCTCCGTGTTCACGTTGATAACGACGCATTGGTGAAAATTACATTGTTAGCGGACTGACATCGTTGATCAAAGGATATCGGAACGATGCGAAACAAAAACTGTGAACTCGAGCCTCTCTCCTCCGGGAGAATTACAATTCCGAGGTCCTTCGTTAATTGAAGTGAGAAAAGCGAATAATTACAGCGTGCGAGTGAAACGAGAGCTCGTCCCTTCGTTTCATTTAATTTAAAAAGAGAGAAAGAGAGAGAGAGAGAGAGAGAGAGAGAGAAATGAAACGTTACAAATGAAACGTTTTACGCGGATGGAAAAAAATTAATTTTTCCGCGGAAAAAAGAATTCAATGAAAAAAAAAAAAAATTCAATGAAAATAAAATAAAAACAGGAAGCAACAGATGTTGCGACTTGCCTTTGTTCTCTCGCAGCACGAACGTAACCAACCTATAAACGAGAAGACGATTAATCGAGAGATTTTCGACTTTCACCCCAATAGAAATGTTAGCCAATCGTTCCTCCTTTCATTTGCATCGATTTTTTTTTTTCTCCTTTTAGTTTCGTATAAATATTGTTTGACTTGCTTGGAACTGTGTCGACATCGGGTAAAACTGTTGTACGCTTTCGACTAGTCACACACGTGTGTTACTGCAATCAATTTCTGACTGACAAGCACAAGTCTCTCTTCGCACATTTAGCAAATGGTGATGCGACTCTGCACACGAGTGGCAACGCGTGATTCAAAAGCAACACACAGAATTGACGTAAGGATAATGTGCGCACAGCAGAAAATCACCACCGACGCTTTGCATTTACGATTATTGTTATCTCTCTGTCACCAGGTAAAGATGCTTGGCCCACTTTGAAAGAAACGCTTACGACTGTTTAAATAAGAGTTGTCGTCGCATTTGTCGTTAAATTTTACGCATAACGTTCACGTCTAAATGCTTTCCGTGGGAGATTATTATCGCTATAGCGACGATAGCAATCACTCGGATGAAATTTTACAGTTGATTTAATTTGCAATTGATTCTTTCAATCTGTCGTTACTTATCGAATGTCAGATTAGTTGGCGAAATTTTCAATATAAAATTCTTAAGTATTCAATAATGATGTGACAAATTATTTCAATATTATTATTGTTTCAGTATTATTGTTTAAGTATTTATAACATAATTCAATGGAAACAGAATGAATTTTTGGTTAAAATAGATCTTGCACACAGAGATTGTCAGATTAAGATGGTTTCCTAGATAAATTCGGATCCACTAGCGTAACTTTGTAGAAGAAAACGACGGTCAATATTATTGTATTGAACGCGAACTGGATTCTCCACAGATTTTTATCATCTTCGTTGTACGTGATGTTACATCAAAGATGAAAGTACGTATTATTATTACACTTTGCGTTTCATCCGAGGATAATATATGTGTATAATAATACACGCGCATACATAACGAGAAACGATCGTTAATTAACGTATTGTAAGCACCATTTTGCATAATTGCAAATCACTCGATATCCGCAGTTACATGATTATACAAAATGAAACGGTAATGTTTAAACGAGAGTGAGAGATGAACGAACGAAACGAAAACCTTACGGAACAGGTACCGACGAACAGGCAGATATCGCACTAACAAAAGTTCGTTTATAAATGATTATTTTACGTTGCAAAATTGTTGTGTATTGTCCGAACAATTCGTTGTTCAAAAGATACTGAGAATAGAATTGTCCGATCATTGACAGACTATAAGATTCAATCGTTTATTTGGGATTTATTGTTCCCGTCGTATTATCGTTACTTAACCTCTCGCGCTGAGATGACGTGCCACGCAATATTTGGCCCAAAATTGCAATTTTCTCAGTTTCAAGTACAGTGAAATATAGGCGAAACGAAATAATAAATTTATTACTTTTTAGTAATTTCTATCCAGTGATATACCGAATGAATTCCAAAAGTCGACAATATTTGGCCAAAAATTGCACTATTCTTCTCAGTCTGAAGTGTATTTAAAATAAATAATAAATTTATTACTTCACAATAATTTCTATCCAGTGATATATCGAATGAATTCAAAAAGAAGACGAATTATTGTGCACGGTTTGGTCACTCGTTATGGTCCGCGAATCAGTTACTAGCGCAGGAGGTTAATCACAGATTGTACGGAGATTGCAAATTAATGTTCATTAAATTACATAATTTACGTAACGCTAGGCAGGATGCGACTGCTGAAAACTGCGCTGAAAAGCGACAGGCAATTTCGTTTGCCTTTTGCCGGGCAGTAACTCGCGAAAACGTCGCCATGAATTGCAAATATGCAACACATTGCGTCGCACCGTTGATTTAATTTCGCCACCAAATTAACATAATGAATCTATGTCGGTGTATTGATATCGTTTTAACTTCGTTATTATTAAATACGTAACGTACGTGACAAGTAATAATAATAATAATAATAATAATAATAATAATAATAATAATAATAATAGTAATAATAATAATAATAATAATACACAAAATTACAGTTTCCTCTCTGAAATCTGAAGAGAGAAAAGAAAAGAATGTGTGTCACTACACGGTGAGTCAATTCTATTCTCAGTGGGTGAGGACAACTTCTTCGTGTCCCTTGTCTGCCTTGTTCTGGATATATATATATATGTATATATCACGCTTGAGAGAGAAAGATCACACGGATTGAGATGCAATTTTTTTTTTTTTTATATATATATATATGGGTCGCGCAACAATTGGCGCCGCGGCGAAACACTTGGTGCACAAATTTCTAATCGGGTGGCCGCATTTTCCAGCATCTGCACTGGTCGAGCCATCACGTGGACTCTTTGGATAGCGGAGGCGGTCTAGGATGGCCGAAAACCTCGAGGCCGCGGGTGAACAGCGCCATCGACGTGGCCGGCTTCCTATCCCAGGTACGTTGTAATCGAATGAATGTCGGCCGAGCGCAACAACTCGGCCAATTTCCAGCCGCCGTGACACACACACACACACACACACATACACACAGAGGATGAATTAACCGTTTGATCCACGTCCTCGAAACATTCGATCGGACCCTGACTTCGTATCAACCTTCCTGTCAATTCGCGGTCACGACAGGCAAAGGAGCAACGAATCTTGAAAATCTAGTCTAGAAAATTGACGAAAGTCCCCTTTGGTGAACGATCGTTGGATGTTCTTTATGTTCTAGTTACCTGATGGCGAAATTTATTGTCGGATGATGATTCCTATAATTTTAAAATATATAAATTTTTATTATAATTACATTATAATTATAACATATAATAAATTATAATAATTATATTATAATTTATTATATATTAATTCGTCAATTATATTATAATTAATTTATTATATATTATAATTTCGTCAATTATATTATAATATATTATAATATATAATATAATAATTATATTATATATTATTATAATATAATAATTAATATATAATATAATAATTATGTTATAATTTATTATATATTATAATTCGTCAATTATATTATAATTAATTTATTATATATTATAATTTGGTCAAATATATTATATGTAGTAAATTAAAATAATTATATATTAAACATAATTTTATTATTTCTATTTATAATACTATTGCATTACATTAATTATAGAATGAACAATAGGATATTTATACTGAATATTTTAATAACTTGTAAATCAATTTTTGAAACAATGTTTTTTAGCATTTGGCAAATAATGGATTTAATCGAACAATGGTGTATTGCTCGTTTGGTCAATTAAAGGAATTTCAAGCTACGCAAATGATTGGGAAAATAATATGATAAAATGAAGATGACTGATTATTTGAGTGTACATCCACCAGGGTAAGGAAGAATTTGAGAATTTTTATTTTACGAAAAGTGAAATATCCAAGAGAGCACTGATCACGAAATTTCGTTAATTAATAACTTCATTTTAATCAATAACTTATTTACCCGCTAATTATATTTTATTATCAATAAATAAATATACAAATATTAAGGTAAACTCGATCAGAATTTTCTAAATTTCGCAATTTAATTAATCATTACACCATTTCAAACATTTTCAAAGTACATCCACTTATTTTTCAGAAATATACTTTTCAACTGCTTAAACTAATACTTTTTCAAACTGCTTAAACTAATAAATAATCAGTATGCTGATAATTATTATTAATTTTCACAAAGTACATCCTATTTTTCAGAAACATACTTTTTCAAAATACTTAAACTAGACGAACAATCATTACCGATACTAATAATTATTAATTTTCACAATAGATTTTTACAAAGTACATCCATTTATTTTTCAGAAACATACTTTTTCAAACTGCTTAAACCGGGTCTAATAAATAATCAGTGTCAATGCTAGTAATTATTAATTTTCACAAAGTACATCCACCTATTTTTCAGAAACATACTTTTTCAAAATACTTAAGCTAGACGAACGATCATTACCGATGCTAATAATTATTAATTTTCACAATAGATTTTTGCAAAGTACATCCATCTATTTTTCAGAAACATACTCAAACTACTTATTAAACCGGGTCTAATAAATAATCAGTACCAATGCTAATAATTATTAATTTTCACAATAGATTTTTGCAAAGTACATCCACCTATTTTTCAGAGACATTTTCTTTTTCAAACTGCTTTTTCGAACTGGGCCTAATAAATAACCAGTATGCCAGATGATTATTATTAATTTTCGCAACAGATTATCGTAGCGAAACACAAGGCACGAAGCAACGGAATTATCGATCGTCGAAGCGTTGTTCCAAAATCGATCTGTGTACTCGCTTCGTACACAACACCGACAGCTTTTTTTTTTTGTTTATCAACCTAAATGTCCCGGGGAAACTGTCGTGTTTCGCACGCCGTGCGAATTTTTTTTCTTTTTCTTTTTCTTTTTTTCTTTTTTTTTTTTTTTCTTTTCTTTTTTTCGAAAGTGCCACACGCCCGAAGCGCGACGCGTCCGGATATTGAAATATGTAACGAACGCGAAAGAGACCGTACAAAATAGACACGTCAAACGTTAAAGTTCAAGGTAGTTGGAGGTGAAGTGTAGTTCACAGGTTGATCAATAAGTTCGTGGTTTACTCGTAAGGAAGTCGTTAAATTCATTTTCTGGGGGTAGCATGGACCGACCGGTCCCAACTGGTAATCACGGTGTACTGCATTTTTTAACGGCCTGCATGTATTTTTTTTTTTTTTTTTTTTTTTTTTTTTTTTGTACTTTTGTACGAAATTAATCGTAGACACACGCTCCTGACGTCACTCTGTCTGCCAAATCGTGACAAATTGACTTCATTTTCGTCGAATAATAATTAGTGCAACGGGGGAACAATTACTATTATACTTTCATCGCTCACGTGTATATGTGTGTGTGTGTGTGTGAATTTTCTTCTAAATGGAGTAGCAATCGATAGATGCATAATTGTAGATAACACGGTTGAAACACGAAACGTTCTTCGTAAAACGAAAAAAAAAAAAAAACAGAATGTATTACATCATCACGTACGTGCACACGTACACCCTAATTCGCGAGAGTGTTCAAACTGCTTAGCATAGAAAATTCATTAGCGGCTGCAACGATACGCGACTTATTTACCAACTACAAAAGTTGATAAAATTTGAACACCGTCTAAAAATATACGCGGAAGTTTACAAGATTATTCGCTGCGGACATATATCTATGATAAATAAAATAAAAGTATAACAAATATTTAAAAATTTAAATCTATTTTTATTTTATATAAAATATAAAAGATAAAATGAATATATATATTTTTATTTTATATAAATATAATAAATAAATATGTTTTTATTTTATATAAAATGTGAAATAAAAATATAAGTATAAAATAAAATAGAAATATATTTTCATAATATATTTAAATATTATAATATATTATGATATAAAATATATAATATTTAAAAATATAATATATATATAAATATAAAATAAAAATATAGAAAGTGTAATAAATAAAATTAAATTAAAAAGCGTATCAATTTTCATCGATGTTAAAGATAAGTTAAATATTATCATTGACATATTCGATGATGTAATGTACACTTAACGTGGTAGAAAATTCATTAAGCTATTATCTACGTTGATAAAATTTGAGTGCAGTCTAAAAATATACGCGGAAATTATTTGCTGTAAAGTATTAATTTTAATCAATTTTAATCTGCGTTAATGATGGTTAAATATTGTCGCTCGTTGACATAATGTACACTCAGTGTAATTCACGGAAGTAAATTCATTGACAGTTACGCAACTATTATCTACGTTGAAATGGAAATATTCTTATCTTTAAAAATAATGTTAATAAAAAACAATTTATTAAAAATTTTGAATTTATATATGGAAATATAATTAAATTATTATTAATGATAAAAAAATGTAAATATAATTGATGATAAAGATGAAACTGAATAATATAAAATTCTAATTATTTTTGTTGAACTTTTTATAATATTTAAAGGTCTAATTAATGAAATTATTGAAAATTCATAAATAATTCATTCTATTATAAAATTATCAAATTATTATTAATATAATTAAGCATAAATATATTGAAATTAAATTTTATTATTTTATTTATTAAATTATAATATGAGTACCGTCATGATAAGTTTGAGTGCCGTCTGAAAATATACAATAGTTATTTACTACGGCACATATATTTGGTAAAAAGTTTATCAATTTTAACCCCTCTCGCTGGCAACTGATTCACGGACCATAACGAGCGACCGAGCCGTGTAAAATAATTCGTCGCTTTCTTTTTAAACTCGGAATACCATCTCTGGATAGAAATTACTAAGAAGTAATAAATATTATTATTTATTTTGCTGAATTATATTTAAATATAACATACTTATAATTTATAATATAATTTCTAACCTAGTTAAATATATTGACTTGAATTTAATTAAATATATATTAAATGTATTGACAAAACTTAATTAAGTATGTTATTTAATTAAATATATATAGTATAATATTTTTGTATGTCAATATTATATATTTATATACATTATATTATAATGTATATAATATATAATATATATATTTAAATACATTATATTATATATTTATGTACAATATTAAACATATATTTAATTAAATGTATATTAAATATATAATTTAGTGTGCATGTCGTTAAATTACATTACATCACAAATAAAAATATTTATTAATAAAAATAAAATAAAAAACTAATTATAAAATATTTAAAAATATTTATTAATAAATAAAATAAAAAACTAATTACAAAATATTTAAAAATATTTATTAATAAATAAAATAAAAAACTAATTATAAAATATTTAAAAATATTTATTAATAAATAAAATGAAAAACTTTGCACAGTGCATCGAGAAACGACATTGCTCACTAGTAGCCCCCTAATAATTTCTCACAGTTCAAGTGAAACGAGTTACGCGTTCCCGCGACGCGCGCAGTAGTAAAATACATAATTGCGACAAACACAGGCGCAGAACGAAGTGTCTCTGTTCTCGAGTCGAAGTAATCGAAACTCGGACCGTTTTGAAACCGAAACTTAGCAACCTGAAGTTTCGCTGCAAGCACAAAATAACAACATTTGTCTCTAGGGGCGTGTGTACATGCATGTGTGTTTGTGTATTTTAGATTTCGCGGTGACTCAAAACGGAGAAGGAAAGTTCAGAAGCCGAGAGCTGCGCGTTTCTCTCCCGATTACTCTCCCTCTTTCTCTCTCTCTCTCTCTCTCTCTCTCTCTCTCTCTCTCTCTCTCTCTCTGCAATGCAGTGTCTCTGCCTTTGGTTTGCAGGAATTTTTGAGACGGCACGGCTCGACGTCGAAACTGTGCCGAAAGGTTCGCAGTGCAGATAATTTACCGCTCGCGTCGACGAATCGGCAACAATTGGACCAACGGAGCTCGAAGGAGGACGGGATCGACGGTGACAAGGAGTCGTTCCTCAGGTCGACTCAGGAGGAGAAGTGCGAGGACACGGAGTCGAAGAGGCAGAGCAGCCTCGAGAGCTGCCCGAAGGACAATCCGGACGTCTCGTTGCTCGATCCGAATCACCAGCAACAGTCTTCGAGGTAAATTTCATTCGTCGAGGGCGACATACACATACAGTGTGTTGCCCCGGGTTAAATCGCCAAACTTTTGGATATCAATTTAGGATCGTAAAAGGAACAAATTTCCCCTGTATAAGTGTGCTCGTAAAATGCCCTCATCAAGAATTATTTACTACTAAAGTTGTAGCGTCTTGGTAACGCGTGCCATCGAAATAATTCAGGTTTATTGCGCATGTTGCTAGAGAAAATTGTTGTATTCATTGGTAAAAATAATTGTAATTATTACGTATGTTGGTGAAAATGATTACCTTCAGCTTGGAGACGAGCATTGATCTCGGTATAACACAGGTATTTCAATGTTGTCCATTTCTAACTCTTGATAACTTTAGTAGTAAGTATCTCTTGAAGGAAGCATTCGCGAGCATACTTCCAGAAGAAAAATTTGTTTGTTTCAGGGTTCTAAATTCATATCTAAAGTTCGGCGATTTAACCCGGGAACATTCTGTATATATATATATATATATATATATATATATATATCTCCCCTAATTTTTGTGACATACACACACTAATACATACACACTAATTTTGTATGTGTGTATATATATATATATATATATATATATATATGTTCAGTCTTACCGAACACAATGAGGGTCAAAATATGATGCGACAAATAAATTCATCGAGCCAGGGACAATAAACTCCTATCTTGTAACTTTCTCTACGGCAGGGATTCTCCCGCGACCATATTTCATATTTCAAACTCACATTTCCGTATTGTAGACATATTTGACTCTTCATTCCAAGGCTCGATGAGTTTCTTTATCGCATCGGTCCCCACCATAAANCAAAAAAGTGTTAGTCGTAGGATTCAATTCACACTCTTTAATCAATATCACAAATCAAACTTTACTTTGAACTAGCTGCACACCATTAACGTTGAAGACAGCGAGCCACCGATCGGCTCGTACGTCAAAGAAAAGAAAATACGTAGAACTAGATCGGCACGCTACAATATATATATATATATACACACTGCTTATAAAAATTAGGGGATATTTCAAAATGAATAAGAAGCTTCGATTTTTTTTTCTTTTTTTATTAAACAAGAACATCAGAAAATATTACGTCGTTTGCTTTTAATAAAAAAAAAAAGATCAAATGCTTCTTTTCTCTATCATTCATTTGGAAATATCCCCTAATTTTTGGGAGCAGTATGAAGGGCAATCCCGCGTGAAAATTACGGCCCTCGCGACCCTCGGCTCTCAATTGCCAGCTGTTATTAACTTCTTATCCACTTTTCCCGCCGAGTTCAGGCCGGATTTCTCGTTAGAAACTTTCAGAAACTTTGGAAACTGTTTGGTTTTTTTTTTTTTTTTTTCAAGTAATGAGGCGCTTGGATTGAAAAAGACGAATCATCAGTTCTGTCGCGTTTGATATTATTTCATCGTACTTGATCCGTCCAGTGTATAATATTATTTCTGTATCTGATTCGTGGTTATTTAACATAACTCATTTGCGTTGTTTTAAGACTTTTGTTTTAGCAGGAAAAATACCGACAACATGGCAATTGAATGTATACACTCTTGACCAAAAGTAATGAACAATCTTGGACAAATAATGAACGCGGATTGAGAAAAAGATGAATATTAGTCTGTTTATTTATTATTTTTGTATTTGATTCGTGGTATTGTTTTAATATTATTTTTATACTTGACATAGTTAATTTAAAATTATCTCTTAGTGGGAAAAATGTTGACAAAACATTGGCAGTGAAATGTATATATCAGAGATATATCTAGAGAACAAATATATATACTCTTTGGAGGAGTAACGAACACGATAAATGATTGAAAAAGATGAATATTAATCTATGTTTGATGATATTTTTGTACTTTATTCGTGGTATTTATATTTCACATAGCTTTAACAGTTTACATTGTTTTAGCGGGGAGAATATTAACAAATGTATATACATATATATATTAAACATAAGATCTTATATTTCTTATATTTAAAAATATATATATATATAATATAATATAAACTCTTCTTATATTTAAATATAAATATAATCTTATATACATATATATGTATTATATTTAAAGATGTATACATTCTTGATCAAAAGTCTTTTTTGAACAATATATTGGATAATATATTCGTTTCAAAATACAACTTGTTGAGTAATAATAACTATTCTGTGCAATTATTCTAAGATTTTTTGCCCACCAAGTGGGAGACATCTTATATACAGAGACTAATACACCAATCAATTACAAAAACAGACTTAAATAAATTTCTCACGATCGTACATGACGCGTAGCTGGAATAAATTTCTATTCTCGTTAACAATAACAGCTCAATGTTCGAAAATAATGTGTTAACGACCATCTGCATTGCATCGGGAGAGCAAGAGGGCATCTTGAATTCCGCGCAGGTGCAAATTTTTTCCCAGGCTTTGAAATATATACATACAGGGCATAGAATGTACCGTTTCGCGAATAAAACTGTGCAACACTTAAGAACACTCGTGAATTATTCAGAGTCCACGTATGTTCAAGCTGTTCATTCCCCCAGCTGGAGATAAATTGAACTTTGAAGCTAAAATTAATTATTAATACTTTAGGTACTTAGGTAATTGATCTTTCTTAAGCGTAAAAATGCTCGTGCTTCTTTCTTCCAATAATTAATGTCGAGTTAATGTCAAGTTTCTGAAAAATTAATATCAATTTAACTTGATGCTAACGCTAAATAATTTATAATGTAGAATATAGAATGAAAGACACAACGTTTTCAAATTTAGTTTGGTTTCCAATTGATTTGAAATGTTGCAGGACGTTTATTACAATAAATAATGTCAATTAATACACACAGAATGAAAGATACCACATTTACAAATTTAGTTGTTTCCAATTCTTACTTGAAATCTTGTAGAACGTTTATTAATAATGTCAATCATAACATTGATACACACAGAATGAAAGACACCACCTTTACAAATTTAGTTTGGTTTCTAATTTTTCTCCTAAAATCTTGTAGAATTTATTATAATAATAATATTAGTATATAATTATATTGTAATATAATTATATATAATTAGTATATAATTATATTGTAATATATTGTAATATTGTAATATTATAATATAATTTAATTATATTATATATTAATTAATATCATATTATTATTATTATTATTATAAATAATGTCAATTATAACATTGATACACACAGAATGAAAGACAAATTTAGTTTGGTTTCTAATTTTTCTCTTAAAATCTTGTAGAATTTATTATAACAATAATATTAGTATATAATTATATTGTAATATTATAATATAATTTAATTATATTATATATTAATTAATATCATATTATTATAATAAATAATGTCAATCATAACATTGATACACGCAGAATGAAAGACACCACTTTTACAAATTTAGTTTGGTTTCTAATTTTTCTCTTAAAATCTTGTAGAATTTATTATAACAATATTATTATTATTATACAATTATATTGTAATATTATAATATAATTATAATAAATAATGTCAATTATAACATTGATACACGCAGAATGAAACGCATCAGCTCTACAAATTTAGTTTGGTCCCTAATTTAACTTAAAATGTTTTAGAACGTTCATTGCAATAAACAACGTCGACTGTAATATTAATCTAAACACCGAATGAAAGATATCCACCTGACAAATTCAGTTTGGTTTCTAATTCTCTTAAAATCGTTGTAGAATGTTCGCGTAGGTGATTAATCTCTTACGTAAAGTACATTAAAATCTGACGAACGGTATACATATTACGTGCACGTTGTACGTGATTGTTACGTAAAACCGGCCAAGATTTTCCTTATGCAATTCTTTTCGTGCTAGTGGATTAACGCGATACCACGTAGCCGGAACGCGGTAGTGTGTAGCGCTGCATATCGTTTGCGTGCAACGTGATGAAAAAGAAACTCTGATAGAGATATAAAAAATTCAATGAAAATGATTGCGCGAGAAGGACGGCTTGTTGTGCTGTGGCCAATCAGACCTGCATTCCTTCCGCACGCCAAACTTTACAAACTTTACACAGCCACGGTAAACGTGCTGTGTCGAACGGAAACAAATGATGTAGATAGAGGGTGCGCCAAAACGAGTGACAAAAGGTATTCTAGGTTCTTCGAATCATTCAAGTGTTGTTGGACATAATATAATTGTAAATTAATATAATAATATAATAATTAATGTAATTAATATAAGAATTGGCTAATATAATAACATAATTATATAACAATATAATTGACTAACATCAATTTACATTGTAAATTATTATTGTTGACTAATATAATAATATAATTATATAATAGTATAGTTGACTAATATTAATTTACATTGTAATGTTGTTCACTGATATAATAATGTAATTATATAATGATATAATTGACTAATATTGATTTACATTGTAAATTAATATTATAATGTTATAATATAATTATATAATAGTATAATTGACTAATATTAATTTACATGGTAAATTAATGTAGTTGACTAATACAATAATATAATTGTGTAATAGTATAATTGACTAATATTGATTTACATTGTAAATTAATATAGTTGACTAATATAGTAATGTAATTGACTAATATCAATTTACATTGTAAATTATTATTTTTGACTAATATAATAATATAATTATATAATAGTATAGTTGACTAATATTAATTTACATTGTAATATTGTTGACTAATATAATAATGTAATTATATAATAATATAATTGACTAATATTCATTTACATTGTAAATTAATATAGTTGATTAATATAATATATATATTTTTGACTAATATTGATTTACATTGTAAATTAATATAGTTGACTAATATAGTAATATAATTGACTAATATTAATTTACATGGTAAATTAATATAGTTGACTAATATAATAGTATAATTGATTAATATTGATTTACATTGTAAATTAATATAGTTGACTAATATAGTAATATAATTGGCTAATATTAATTTACATGGTAAATTAATATAGTTGACTAATATAATAGTATAACTATATAATATGACTAATATAATGATATAATTATATAATAGTATAATTGACTAATACTGATTTACATTGTAAATTAATATAGTTGACTAATATAATAATATAATTGACTGATGTTAATTTACATTGTAAATTAATATAATTGAATAATACAACAATATAATTGCATAATAATATAATTGGCTAATTTATATTGTTTTAATTAATCGACTAATTTATATTTATATTAATTCATATTCTAGCAAAATTCAGAGGGTTCGATTCCGTGATACATGCATCTCTAGATCTCTACGAAACTAACTAAAAAAAAAAAAAAAAAAAAAAGGAAAC